>NC_042993.1:26874489-27152144 GCF_901001165.1 Salmo trutta | reverse complement strand
GCAGCACGACCACCCCTGCCAGCTTCAGAGCCACCCAAAGTGAGGCCTACCCCCCCCCCCCCCCCCCCCCCCCCCACTGCAGACCCACACTTGGAGGAGCCACAGCCCAGCAGGCAGAGCTACGCACAGGATGTGAGAGGAACAACTGCCCCAGCACCCACCAACGAAATGAGTGACATTAAACAAATGCTGAGTCTACTATGCTCACATGTGATAGGCCGAGGGTCATGGTAAGATGAGCACAAGAACTCCACCATCCTCACACTACATCCACCCAAGTGGCATGACACAAATGCTATCTTAAATGATAAACAAATCACATTTGCATAATAAGAGTTTACGTTAATTAAAAAAATCCTATTTTAATAGTTCTTGTTGGATTGTGAGTGTTTGTCTCATTTTGAAGGTAAAGAAAAAAGTTATGAAATCTTTTTACGTTGCATGTTGGAATTTACAAAGATAAAAACGTCTTCCTTCTGTGCCACATACATTCCCCCCTCAGAGTCACCCTACTTCAATGAAGAGAGTTTCTCCATTCTAGAGGGGGGAGATTAGTCACTTTCAGGCCCAAGGCAATGTACTGGTCTGTGGAGACCTGAATGCTAGAACAGCAGAAGAACCAGACACTATTAACAGTCATGGGGATAAATACGTACCAGGAAGCAACAACCTTTCCCTTCCCACATACCCCCACAGAAACAACTATTACAAAGTTAAAAACAAAAATGGAGTACAGCTCGTGAAGCTCTGTCGAACACTGGGTCTGTACATAGTCAATGGTAGGCTGAGAGGGACTCTTTTGGTAGGTACACCTACAGCTCATCCCTTGGCAGCAGCACTGTAGACTACTTCCTCACCGACCTAAACCCAGAGTCTCTCAGAGCCTTCACAGTCAGCCCACTAACACCTCTCTCAGACCACAGTAAAATCAAAGTGTATCTGAGAAGAGCACAACCCAACCATGAAGCATCACGGCCCAATAAATTACATGGTACTAAACAGTCCTATAGATGGAGTGAAAACAGTACAGAAATCTACCAAAAGCAATTAGTAGCCAAAAAATACAATCTCTCCTGGACAATTTTTTTGACTTAACATTCTCCTTCAGCAATGAAGGTGTAAATTTGGCCGTTTGGAACATAAACTTTATATTAAAGAAGCATAAGAGCAAACCAGAAATAACAAATAATTTAAAATGGTTTGATAATTTTAGCAAAAATCTAAGAAAGTAATTGAGAAATATATCTAATCAAAAACACAGAGAACCAGAAAACAAAAATATACGCCTTCAATATGGGGAAACACTGAAGCAATACAAACACACCCTAAGAACAAAAAAGGAACAGCACATTAGAAATAAGCTGGATGGAATTGAGGAATCCATAGAATCAAACCACTTCTGGGAGAATTGGAATAAATTAAACAAAACTCATCAGGAGGAAGTGGCTATCCAAAATGGGGATATGTGGAGAAATCACTTTGCAAACCTCTACAGCAATATAAAAGAGCCCAGAACAAAAAGATATACAAGAAAAATGACAAATCCTTGAATCAGCAGTCAAAGACTATCAGAATCCTGTGGATACCCCACAATTACAGAAGAAGAATTATTGGAAAAACGATGCACACTCCAACCCAAAAAGGCCTGTTGTGCTGATGATATTTTAAATGAAATGATCAAATATACAGACCACAAATTCAAATATGCTATACTCAAACATTATCCTCACTGCAGGTATTTTCCCTGATATTTGGAACCAGGGATTGATCACACCAATCTATAAAAATGGAGACAAATTTGACCCAAATAATTACAGAGGAATTTGCGTTAACAGCAACTTGGGGAAAATTCTCTGCAGTATTATAAATAGCAGACTACAACATTTCCTTGACGAACACAACGTCCTGAGCAGAAGCCAGATTGGATTTCTAAAAAATATCGTACAACAGACTACATTTAATTGACACTCTAATTGACAAACAAGTAAACCAAAACAAAGGCAAAATCTACTTTTATAAACTAATAGAAAGTGGTATTGGAGGGAAAACATATGATGTTATTAAATCAAGGTACACTAAAAACAAATGTGCTGTTAAAATTGGCAACAAGCAAACAGACTTCTTCTCTCAGGGACGGGGAGTGAAACAGGGCTGCCCAATAAGTCCAACACTATTTAACATCTACATTAATGAATTGGCAAAAACATTAGAAGAATCGGCAGCACCTGGTATCACCCTACACAACACTGAAATCAAGTGTCTGCTGTATGCAGATGACCTGGTGCTGCTATCTCCCACTATAGAGGGGTTACAGCAGCACCTAGATTGTCTTCACAGGTTCTGTCAGACCTGGGCTCTGACTGTTAACCTAAAAAAAACAAATATAATGATATTCCAAAAAAGGGCCGGAAATCAGGACGACAAATATAAATTCTATTTGGACACAGTTCTATTAGAACACACCAAAAACTACACATATCTAGGACTAAATATCAGCAACACAGGTAGCTTTCACATGGCTGTGAATGAGCTGAGAGATAAAGCAAGAAGAGCATTCTATGCCATTAAAATGAACATTAAAAGCAAAATTCCAATTAGAATCTGGCAAAAAATGTTCCAATCAGTTATAGAACCAATTGCTCTATATGGCAGCGAAGTATGGGGTCCAATCTCTAACAATGAATTTACCAAATGGGACAAACATCCAATGGAATACTGCATGCAGAGTTTTGCAAGACTGTATTGCAAGTGCAAAGAAACTCAAAATAACGCATGTAGAGCAGAATTGGGCCAATACCCCCTCCTCATTCGAATAGAAAAAAGAGCCATCAAATTCTACAACCATCTAAAAACAAGTGACCCCAAAACATTCCATCACACAGCTCTACAATGTCAAGAGATGAAACATGAGAAGAGTCCCCTCAGCCAGCTGGTTCTGAGGCTCAGTTCACTAACCCAAACCAACCCCATAGAGCCTCAGGACAGCACTCAGAAAATCTGGCCCAACCAAATCATCACAAAACAAAAAGAAAAATCTATCACCTATTGGAAAGACACCACAGAAAATCAAAGTAAATTTCACTGCTATTTGGCTCGAAACAGACAGTACATGGTGGCAGACTATCTGACCACTGTGACTGATAGAAAACTGAGGAAAACACTGACTAGGTACAGACTTAGTGAGTACAGTCTGGCTATAGAGACCAGTCATCACAGACAAACCTGGCTGCCCAGAGAGGACAGGCTGTGCTCACTCTGCTCCAGGGGAGAGGTAGAAACAGAGCTGCATTTCCTATTACACTGTGACAAATGCTCAGACCTAAGAGAATATTTCTTTCCCAAAAATGTTATTCAATACAAAGAATTCGAAACTATAAAAGATGAAGAAAAAATCAAATATTTATTGGGTGAAAAGCCAAAATGTGCAGTTTTGGCAGCCAAATATGTGTTGTCATGACGTTGGCCTGTTGGGGGAGGTTTATGACCCCCATAAATACCTTTCCCCTTTTTCCTCTCTCTACTCTACCGATGTGACTATTGAAAATCCCTTTGTTAACATAGAGAGTCTGGGAACATCAAAAGGTGGGAAATGGAACCCTATTTCGGTAATCCAACCAGTTGAAAATATGCGTTGGTACTTAATGAATATGATGTCAGATCAGTTGGCGTCTGAGACATTATTACTGATGATAGGACGACATAAACTGTATCTTGGAAAGTCTACACATTCTAGTATCAGATTCACATGGAATTGTTGTGCAATTTAAATGTTTAAATATGAAACTATTTGTGAAAAGATGAAATGTAATTTTAGCTTCTAAATGAGAGAATTGGTTTTCATGAGTGAACTATGGTCAACTCAGTGGCCCCGCCCATGTGAACAGACATCGGTTGTAAACTATGAAACACAGCCCTCTCTCCCAACCCTATATAAGCCCCTTTACGAAAATGTAACTTTCTGTTCCGAGGACGTGAGGACGACGGTCCTACATTAAAAGGGCTCAGTTAATAACCTAATGAAATTAGCATCGTGTTCAATGTGAAGGTGACAATCGACACGCTGAAAAGATGAATTTCGACTATACCAGCCAGAATATAGCACGAGCTTAAAAGTATGGCAACTTGGTATGAACTTTCAACTCTTATTCACTCTAGAAGTGATACCTCCTAGCCGTTGAGTTAGCAGCAGCCGCTGTAAACGTGGGCTAGGAAAGGACGGACGACGTATCCAGTCTCTAACACACTTCGATACTACAACTGTCACGGCTGTTCAAAGGATCGGACCAAAATGCAGTGTGTTCGTAGTTCCACATATTTTATTTAGCGTGAAACTAAATGCAATACACTAAATACTTGAATACACAAAACAACAAACCGTGACGCAGAGAGAAAACACACTACAAAAAAATGTATCACCCACAAAAACAGGTGGGACAAACATCAACTTCAATATCACCTCCAAATACAGACACCGATAACCAGCTGCCTCTAATTGGAGATCATACCAAACAAAACCAACATAGAAATACAAAACTAGAAACTGAACATAGAAATAGAAAACATAGACAAACACCCCCTGTCACGCCCTGACCTACTCTACCACAGAAAATAACAACTTACTATGGTCAGGACGTGACAACAACGTATCCAGTTTACCACCAGAGACATTCTTCAAAGGACAAGAGATCCTTGCTGGGCAACCCGACCTTTCATCTACGACCAACCTATTGAAGCGCAGCTCAGAGTAAATATTTATTGCATTTTCCTTTTTCCAAATGGGCAGTTATTTAGAATGCATAAGATTCTGTATTTACAATAGCATAGCTTCTCCCTTTGTTCCTCAGTCTTCCCGCTCTTTCATTCAAAATCCAACCCCTTTCTTTGTGTAACGAGCCGTCATATCTGTCCGTCCGCTAGGGACGTTTTCCTTTATGACATAATTTGTAATCAATGTATGATCCATTCTGTGTACATGTATTTCTGTGTGATTATTTAGGCATTTAGTAAATAAATAATTAAACCAAATGTTGTATTGCTGATTTAACTTGTTAGCCAGGGTTCGTGAAGAATTTACAACTTTCAGATGAGACTGAATAAAGTGACAATTAAACATCGACTGCTACTGATGTAAAAGATTACTAGGTCTTTAAGAGTTTATTCGGAAGATAACAGCTCTATAAACATTCTTTCGTGGTGCCCCAACATTCTAGTTAATTAGATTTACCTGATTAGCTTAATCAGGTAATATTAATTACAGAGAAATTATTTTATAGAATAGCATGTCATATCACTTAATCCGGCATAGCCAAAGACACCACAGTGTCCTCCTGCCACAACCTGAGGGTCAGCCAGTGAAAAGTGCAATGTAAAGTCGATAATATTTCCCATCTTATTTTGTTTTGTCTTTCATACCTTGTCATGTGTCTTCTCAGTCATGTTGAGACTAGTGTACTACCATTGCTTTAAAGTATTGTTGTTCTCAATAATATGGTTGTTGTAGTTGTTGTTAATGGTAAATCCCATGTCCACTACTACTTTTATTATTGCTGTTGGTCCCACCATTTATTTATACATAAATATATATATTATATATACATATATATATATTTTTCTGTATGCATACTTTGACAATGTAAATAATAATGAACTTGCCATGTCAATAAAGTCAATTGAATTGAATTGAGAGAAAGAGAGTGACTGTGTGTGTATATGTGAAGAGAGAGAGAGAGAAAGACAGAGAGAGAGATTGTGTGTATATGTGTAGAGAGAGAGAGAGAGAGAGAGCGAGTGTGAATGTATGTGTAGAGAGAGAGAGAGAGAGAGAGAGAGAGAGAGAGAGAGAGAGAGAGTCTCCAGTGGTTTGGGGTGCTGTGGATTCAGCACAGCACAGCAATTTTGGGAGGTGCTGGGCTTTCCTCTCCTCCCCGTCCTCCCCCTCTCTACCTCGCCATGGATATTTGATGACCTGAGACCCAAACCAACCCTGAGATACTATCTTTCTCCCCTCTCCTTCCCCTCTCTCTCCCTTCTCTCCCCCTGTCTTCCTCTGTCCTCCCTCTATCCCCTCTCTTCCCCTGTTCTCTTTCCTCAACTCCCCCCTCCTCCCTGCTCCTCTGCTTCTCAACTCCAATCCTCCCTTTCCTACACTCCTGTTCTCCCTCCTTCCTCCCCTCCTGTTCTCTTCCTCTCTATCTGGTTCTCCCTCCCCCACATCCAGGAGAAAACACTATTGCCCTACTCTGAAAATGATCAGCCTGGTCTCATAGAGTAGACGTAACATATTAAATGTAAATCCAGGACACTCAAATTAGAATGATATGTTACGTTTGGTATGGTTACATAAGACAGATGGTTACCTCAGGCAAAAAAGGAAAGTAGGGTGGTTGGTTGGTGCACATGGGTGGGCATATAACGCAAACGTTTAGCAACCCTGATGTTGCCAGTTTGAATCTCATCACGGACAACTTTAGCATTTTAGTTGACAACTTTTCAACTACTTACGACTTTTTAGCTACTTTTCAACTACTTAGCATGTTAGCTAATCCTTCACCTAACCCTAACCCTAACCTTAACCCTTTAACCTTACCCTAAACTTAACCCTAACCTCAACCCTAAGCCCTAACCCTAACCTTAACCCCTAGCCTAGCTAACGGTTGCAGGCTAGCCAACATTAGCCACCTAGCTAAAATTTATAACATGTCATACGTTTTGCTAATTCGTAATACAGTGTACATTTTGCAAATTCGTAACATTTCAAACAAAATGGGTGATGGACATCCACAAATGAATACATACCATAGGAAATGTAACATATAATGCTAAATGGAGTGTTTCGCAATTAGGTAAAGAATAATATGAAAGGATCTGAAACCGGGTTGATATTAAATGTATTTAAAAACATCAAGGAGCATATTCTACAGTAAGAGTAGGCTGGACAATTTATCACATAAATCACATCTTTCACATAAATTAAGCTACTTCCATGTATGGGCTTTAACAATTTATTTACTCTTAGTTATTCCATTGTTTATTGTAAAAGTGCCATTACGAATGCTTCTTATGTAATTCAAATAGCTTTTTACAAGTCAAGCTTTCTCATTGTCATGATTGTTAATATATTAGGCTTTTTCTTGAAGTTTATGGTTCAATTAACATGACTGTTTCTGTTTTGTGCTGAGCCATTTACACCTGTTTTCCTTTTTCAAGAACAGTGATTATTCATCGATACTTTCCTACTCATATCCTATTAAATTACTTATTTGCTGTACATTAATTGACATTTTAGGCACATTTTATCTACATAGAGGACAATATTTTGGCCACTGTAGTTTGTGCTGGACAACATTGTACTCATTATTCAGTAATGCCAGTTTTTCATGGTTTACAGATCAACACTTTCTATCTGGGATGCTTGGGGTGGCAGAAACAGCATGGGGCCAACTGAAGAGCAACATGAAAAACACTGAATTACAATTTAACACATCCGGCATAAATGTGTTTGTCGGTTTTCACCACTATTCCAAACAGAAATACATGACAAATCATCCACGCTCAGAGTTGAAGAAGAAGAAGAAGTCTCCAAACCTGATTGTGGAATGCCCCCTATGGATTAATAAAACAGAATGTCTTAGAATGAAATGGAAGTTTGCTGTGACCATGCTCAAGGACAACACTTCTGACTGATGTCACTTCTGATACTCTGAGCGATTGAGCATTTTAACATCTTATAATATTCTTGCAATGTCATTCTGTGAAGCCTGTAAAACTGATCCACGTTTTTTGTTTCTTCTCAAAAACTGTTCCACAAATGGAAAATACTGTACATTATTCCTCCAAAAAGAATCTAAGTGTGTAGCCGTAAATGTACTTCTCAGAATATTTCTCTATATTTGAGTTTTAATAAACAGAGAACAGCTTTTCTTGATCATAAGCTGCACTTAATGTCGATATATTAATATCAATATATAATATCAATACATAATATATAATAATTATAACAATTATTATGTAGTAATTATAATTTGTATTAATTAATTATATATTAATGATATAATAATAATAATATATACTGAGTGTACAAAACATTAGGAACACCTGCTCTTTCCATGACATAGATTGACCAGGTGAATCCAGGTGAAAGCTATGATCCCTTATTGATGTCACTTGTTAAATCCACATCAACCAGTGTAGATGAAGGAGAGGAGATGGGTTAAAGAAGGATTTTTAAGCCTTGAGACATTTGAAACATGGATTGTGTATGTGTGCCATTCAGAGTGTGAATGGGCAAGACAAAATATTGAAGTGTCTTTGAACAGGGAATGGTAGTAGGTGTCAGGTTATTATTATTACCATACCCCGTTCAAAGACACTGCAATGCTGCTGGGTTTTTCACCCTCAACAGCTTTCCAGTGTGTATCAAGAATGGTCCACCACCCAAAGGACATCCAGCCAACTGTGGTAAGCATTGGAGTCAACATGGGCCAGCATCCCTGCGGAACGCTTTCGACACCTTGTAGAGTCCATGCCCTGATGAACTGAGGTTGTTCTGAGGGAGGTGTTCCTAATGTTTGGTACAGTCTGTGTATAATATCAATATTTGAGCACAGAGCCTTCTGGCAATATCGTCTCACAGTTTGGTGAGAGAGAGAGTGGTGAGGAAAAGAGGAGGAGGGTGTGGGCTGGGCAGGTGTGCCAACAGAGGTGAAGCTTTTCTCTCTCCATGTTTTAACACATAACCGTATCCCTCCTCTCTCACACACAACACACGCACAGGCATACGCAGAGAGAACACTCCAGATTCAAGGTGAGATTTGACTTTTTTTACAGGTACCAAGGACGTCGGGAGACGCAGTCAAAACCGTCCGCTAGAGGCAAAAGAAATTTACACAAGTGCCCGGAGCCGGAATTAAACACATGGTCTATGGAGCAGCAGCTCACTGCTTAGACCACTGCACCATCTGTCCACAGTGAGTTAGCAACGGCAGTCTTAATAGCTCAACTTAACCGTGGAGTTGTTTTTCTGTTTTTCTGTTAATAGCTACTTTTTTGAGGGAAAATGTGCTTACTATGACTGAGATATGTGGGTTTTACCACCTAGCTATCTTAAGATGAATGTGCTAACTGTAAATTGCTCTGGATTAGAGCATCTGCTAAATGAATAAAATATATATATTTTTAAATATAGCCCTTTCCCAAACCTTAATGCCTGTACTTCACCCTAGAGTTGTTTCTGTTTTTAACCCTATCCCAAACCACCATTTTAAACTTCATATTCACTATCTCCAGCACCAACATCAACATATGTGAAAATGGCGCGTTTCTATGTTTTGTAGTAAAAAAGATAAAGACACGTGTTTCCAATGACATCATCAACCAATTAGTAGACAATTCCTACTCATAATTGGCTAAAATGACAAGATGAACACCAATGATGTCATTGGAAACACTTATCTTCCTTTATTTATTTTACTACAAAACATAGAAACACGTCATTTTCACATGTTGATGTTGGGGTGGTGCTGGAGATGAGGAATATGATATTGAACATTTTGGAAATGTTCCTTTAAATCTTAGCTTAACCCAGTTGGACTTAATGCCTTAACTTAACCCGTAGAGTTGTTTCTATGAGACTAAATTGTCTGGAACTCATGCGGGAGCTGTGTGCCTAAATACAGGACGTCAGGAGATTAAGTCAGTTTACTAGTCAAAAATAGATGTTTATCCAAGGACGTCAAGGAATAACGTGAGACTGTGATATCTTGTTGGGCATACACATACACATGCATGCATGCCACGTGCACTCACAACACACTCGAACGCACTTGAATTTGTGCAAGCACAAACACATGCACACACACACAAACTCTCTCTCCCCGTCTCTCTCTCACACCATTACACACATAATTATAGTATAATAGCTTTCACTCTGATTGCTTCATCCTTTATTTAAAATCAACTACAAACCCCATGACTCAGTTGATACTTTTGGACTTTAGACTTTCAGCTCTAACGTAACCACGGCAGCACAATAGATATCCTTGTTGATGACAACAGACTCTGTGTGGTACTGTCTGTTTAACAGGTATACTGTTTTCCACTGTGCTTGTGATCATGGCAATTTGGCAGCGGGCTCAGGCAGGGTGAGCTAATACAGATCTAATGAGAACGCGGCCTGGCGGATTGAGAAGTGTATCGGCACAGTAATGTGAGGAGATGGGGGCCCCCGCGTTACCATGAGGATTAGGACTTCTCGATGCTGGCTATGGTGGATGGGCCTGGTGCAAGCAGTCCTCCCTTCACTCCAGACCTGGGTTCAAATCCTCTTTGAAGTCTTTCAAATTCTTTGAGCATTTGATTAAGCAGATGGATGGCATTTTCCCTTTTGCGACAATTCCATTGATCGATTGTGCCAGGCAAGCTCAATCAAGCCCAACTCGCTCAGTCAAGTATTTGAAATGATTTCGAATAGTATTTGAACCCAGATTTGCCTGCCTTCCCTTTGTTCCTCCTCTACCTCCCGTCTCTCCAAAATGATTCCCCGGTGGATGTATGGGCTCTCCCCCTCTTCCCGACACGCCCGCCCAGGGAGTAATTGATTCTGCAGAGGCCCCGGCAGTGGAGGCTCCTGGTCTTCGTGCCTCCGACACACGTGTGCCACTGATGCTTGGGAGAATTACACCAGGATTGACGGATTAGGTAGCCGCGGTTAGCCACGTTGACAAATCATTGGTGTTGCTGGTGTAGGTGGTGGGGAAGTGTGTGTGATGGAGAGGAGTGTGTGTGTGCGTGTGTGTGTGTGTGGGGGGGGGGGGCAGGGCAGGTTAGGGTTGGGGGGGTGAGAGAAAGAGAGAGGGAATGTGTGTGTGTGCTATTGTGTGAGACAGTATTGTATGTCTTTGCGTGTGTGTGTGTGTGTGTGTGTGTGTGTGTGTGTGTGAGTGTGTGTGTGTGTGTATGTTCATACAGTATGTCCGTGCATGTGTGTGTGTGTGTGTGTGTGTGCGTGCGTGCGTATATGTTCATAGAGTGTGTCCGTGCGTGTGTGTTAGTGTGTGACTGATGTGTGTTGGATCACAGCTCCTCACAGGGAGACTTTAAAGGTCTGATGATAATCTGCATGGGTACGTAGAGCAGAGCCGGTGGTGTAGGCAGGGGGCGTGGGTGTGGCACTACATTGATATTCAAAACGGCCTGGAAATTCAAACCCTTGTGCGAAAGATCAAGGACTCTCGTAGCTTCAACACAATCCCTTTACTGTGTCGAAGGTTCTCTTATGGGTCTCTCATAAATAAAGGAATAGAGCGGCACTTCATACCACAATCCTTTAATTATTAAGATAGAACCAACAAGGTTATCTCAGCGTTCACAGAAAACACTTCAGGAAGACTATGGAGGGCATTTGAACTTTGCCAGCACAGTAGATAGGGCAACAGTATTCAGTGGCATACAGAGTTAAAGAACAAGAACATTCACTACATTTAGGAGAAACACATTTTAGGGGAAACACGGTCATCAAGAAGGATACTAGACATACAGCACAGTATATGTCAATCAAACCCATTTACGATTGGATAATGATTGTTATACAGTGTCTTCTATAGTGACAAAGGTCCATTGTTATTTTAAAGTGCACATAAAGAAGAAAGCCACAGGTGATAAGAGAGATCCATCTTGATGTGCTATGATTACATGAAGTAAATGATCGTTACCACAACACCCACATAGATACACAATGGACGCGTTGTAAAAAACAAACACGTTACACAAGGAACAATTTCCCCCTCATTAATTTAACTGAAGGACCATTATGTGTTTTTCCCAGAGTGCATTAGTCGTGTGGACAGGCAAGGAAGGCAAGACGTCTTGGGTGCAACCACAGTTGGGGGGCCGATGACGTTTCCCCCGTTTGTAACTCCGACAGGAGGGATGAAACGATGGGGCTGGTGAGGGAGGGTTGTAATTTATAAGTCAAGAGGTAAAGAATGACCCAGATCAACTGAGTAACATACATTACATCTTCCATATTCCCCTGCGTTACACTGGAGAGCGTTAGGAGGTGAGAGGAACAGTGAGGGGAGGGGAAGAAGAAAGGGAGGGGGGCTTAAGTTTCCCCCTTATCGATTCCGTTTTTTAAATCGGGCATAACAAATATAACTTCCCCCAAATTTAATTCACTGGGTAAACTGATATAAAACTAACCTTGTTATATTTATTGACAGGACATTGAAATAAATATTAGAGGCATGTGGTGGGAGGGATGGGGGGAAGGTTCCGATCCATTGATTTGCAAAAAATAATAAAATACCATAGAAGTCATCTAACAAAGCGCACCCCTTACATCTTTCCCCCCATCCCCTCATGCCCTCGTCTCCTTAGCATATTAGGTGAGGAATAATGTGAAAAAATGCTTAGCACACGGGAACGCGGGCGGTGTGCAGACGTGGGAGTGGGTCCCCCAGGGGGGTGCAGCGGAGCCCCAATCCCATAAATCCCGGCTCAGGCACAAACAATCAATTTTAAATTTTAATTATTTACCATTGCCCTGCCCGGACAGAGGCATTCATTCTACCCCTCTGTCTGGGATTAAAAATAAAAAATTAGGAGATTAATATTTGGCGGAGTGTGCAGAAAAAAATACAATGAAAAAAAGACTCCCTGAAAAATTGTATTAGCTTTTGTCGGGCCTGCGTGACGGCCAAGGTTAGCGATAGCCAAACGGACCAATCAATAACTTCATAAATTGTCCCTGACCCCCTCCTCTGGTCCACCGACGCACCCCTGCTGTTTTAGTTGAGGGTTCTCCTCGGTGCCCAGCAACATTAAACCTGCGCAGGGGAGAAAACTGTTTACCTCAGCACTTTCCCCACACAGCTCTGTGAGTTTTCGGCCTCCTCCCTCACCTGCATACAGATATTTCATCTGTAAACTTAATTACCAAAGCCAGAGCAATATTGCTGAGGTATCCCATGTCAACCTCTCATTCAAAGGGATTTGGCGTAATAGAAAGTGGCTTGCAATAAACAGGAGCAGGAAAAATACTCAGCACAATAATATCCCAGCCAGGCCACAAAATCACCTTTAATAAGTAAACCAAATAAACCTGTGAGTTCTGTATGTAACACCTATAGTGTGATTTCATGCACAGACAGAATTTTTACCAAATCAAATGAGATGTCATTCAAGTAGCATTCAATCATATTCAAATAACAAGAAGTGGCCGCACACAGAATTGCAGATACTGTAGCCCAACCTGTCTGCATTTATGCACCTTATACAGTAGCTTAGGCGTGTGTGCGTGTGCGTGCATTTGCATGTGTGCATTTGCTTGTGTGTGTGTCAGGGGTTGGAATCAAAATTATTTTCCAGTTGTTTCTTTCTGAACAGAACCGCATTTTATTTTCTTCTTTCGTTCCCCTGTTTCCATCAGCAAAATAAAGTTCTGAATCGGTTTGACTGCCCAAAAGTACCGGTTAATAATGTTTCCAATCGGTTCCTTTTTTAACCTGTGAAATTAAATGTTTTTACATTTAGCTCATTAAATGACTTCACCAATCAGTGTGGATAGAGCAGGCAAACAACACCTAGTTGTTTACATGCGTGATGGACAGACAAGTGTAGCCTATGGCTACGGGTGGGGAGAGAGAGCGAGAGAGGGTTGAGGAGGAGGCTTGAAGAGCTGGGCATCTTGTTATGACATGCTTTATCTGAATTAGGTCCACTGATTTATACCTAGGAGGAGCGGCTTCTATGGAGGAACTTTGAATGTCCTATGAGCTAGCTAGCTAACAAGCTTGAACTAGATAGCTAACAAGCTTGTGTGTGCAGAGTGGCAACAAAATTAAAAACACGTCTTACCTTTTTATAGTTAATAAATCCAACGTGGAAAGTGATAACTAGGCGTGTAGTATCCTTAACTAGCTTTGAAAAAGTGAATTATTCTCTAGCTAATTAAAAATCTGCCTCCCTATCTTTTCAATCAAGCTTGGGGTAGGTAGCCTAAACATGTACACGCACAGGCAAAGATTTTCAGCTTCCAGGCAGACACTGGAATAAGGCTTTGCATAGGTGCTTTTTTGTGTTTTAATGTGGGACTAAAAATGCCTGGAATGTAAAATAAAGCTATACCCCAGTTCCCATGCTTTTAAAATAATGGTTATGGTCCGGAACAGTATTGATTACTTTCGTACCAAGTTCTGTTTCTGTTCCTTGAAATGTTTTGCTATTTTCACCTCAGTTCTGAACTGATTCCAACCCCTGCTGTGTGTGTGTGCAGACACGGGGCCATGCACAGACCATGCAACCGCAGTCACAGACTTGTTGAGCAATTACACTACCATTTAAAAGTTTGGGGTCACTTAGAAATGTCCTTGTTTTTGCAAAGAAAAAGCCATTTCTCAGACTGGACAATAAATAGAAAAGATTAAGATGGGCAAAAGAACACAGACACTGGACAGAGATATGGCTTTTTATTTGCAACTCTTCCTAGAATGCCAGCATTCCAGAGTTGCCTCTTCACTGTTGACGTTGAGACTGGTGATTTGCGTTTACTAATTATTGAAGCTGCCAGTTGAGGACTGTTTCTCAAACTCGACACTCTAATGTACTTGTCCTCTTGCTCAGTTGTGCACCGGGGCCTCCCACTCCTCTTTCTATTCTGGTTAGAGACAGTTTGTGCTGTTCTGTGAAGGGAGTAGTACACAGCGTTGTACGAGATATTCAGTTTCTTGCCAATTTCTCGCATGGAATAGCCTTCATTTCTCAGAACAAGAATAGATTGACGAGTTTCAGAAGAAAGTTCTTTGTTTCTGGCCATTTTGAGCCTGTAAATGAACCCACAAATGCTGATGCTCCAGTTACTCAACTAGTCTAAAGAAGGCCAGTTTTATTGCTTCTTTAATCAGAACAACAGTTTTCAGCTGTGGTAACATAATTGCAAAATGGTTATCTAATTATCAATTAGCCTTTTAAAATAATAAACTTGTATTAGCTAGCACAACGTGCCATTGGAACACAGGAGTTATGGTTGCTGATAATGGGCCTCTGTACACCAAGGTAGATAGTCATTTACACCATTAACAACGTCTACACTGTATTTCTGATACATTTGACGTTATTTTAATGGATTTTTTTTTCTTTCTTAAAAAACAGGGACATTTCTGAGTGACCCCAAACTGTTGAACAGTACTGTATTACAAGAAGAGGGGAAAGCAGCAATCTGATGAATCAAGTAGTTTGCAAAACAATATTGAACTGGAATAAATGCTGCAATTATTAACAAAGACAAACACAATTCCAGTACAAATAAAAGACTGTAAAAAATACTGTAGCCTACCAACCTTACCATTTGTTCCCACTATCATGTATATCCCAGTGGTTTTAAAACTTTTTGACCTGCGACCCCCAAAAAGGCGTGGTACAAAACTTGCAACACCTGTACACGCACAAGCACATGTGCACACGTGAAAATGCTTGCACAATAGCTGTGCAAATGTAGTGACCATTACAGCCATAAACAGTGATTAATTTTCAAAATGTATGATAGGCTGCAGAAATAAACTGCGTTTTACACATGCATTTGGAGCTGAAAGTCATTCATGATAGCAGCCATATCAACTAGGGATATATCATGTCACTTCCCTGGAGACCAGAGCAAGCTAAATCATACGACCTACTTATAGCGGAGATTGCAGGATCGATGGAAAGCATTTTTCTGTCGGCGCCGCGCCATCCCTTTGGAGGGCAGCTTGTCTGCAGAGTGCTCATTGCCAGCAGGGTAGCCTTGTTCTTCCTCACAAATATCGTAATAAATTAGCTGATCCTAAACACAGGGGCTCCACAAGGGTGCGTGCTCAGCCCCCTCCTGTACTCCCTGTTCACCCATGACTGCATGGCCACGCACGCCTCCAACTCAATCATCAAGTTTGCAGACAACACAACAGTAGTAGGCTTCCTTACCAACAATGACGAGACAGTCTACAGGGAGGAGGTGAGGGCCCTGGCAGAGTGGTGCCAGAAAAATTACTTCTCCCTCAAAGTCAACAAAATGAAGGCGCTGATCATGGACTTCAGGAGACAGCAGAGGGAGCATGCCCCTATCCACACCGATGGGACCACAGTGGAGAAGGTGCAAGCTTAAAGGTCCTCCTTGTACACATCACTGACAATCTGAAATGTTCCACCTACACAGAGTGGTGAAGAAGGCAGTGCCTCTTCAACCTCAGGAGGCTGAAGAAATTTGGCTTGGCTCCTAAGACACTCACACATTTTTACAGATGCACAATTGAAAGCATCCTGTCAGGCTGTATCACTGCCTGGTACGGCAACTGTGCCGCCCGCAACCACATGACTCTCAAGAGGGTGGTGTGGTCTGCCAAATGCATCCCCGGGGGCGCACTGCCTGCCCTCCAGGACACCTACAGGAAGACCAAAAAGGCCAAAAAGATCAAGGACATCAACCACCCGAGCCACGCCTGTTCACCCCGTTATCATCCAGAAGGCGAGGTCAGTACAGGTGCGTCAAAGATGGGACTGAGAGACTGAAAAACAGCTTCTATCTCAAGGCCATCAGACTGTTAAATAGCCATCACTAGCCGGCTACCACCTGGTTACTCAACCCTGCACCTTAGAGGCTGTTGCTCTATGTACATAGACATGGAATCACTGGTCACTTTAATAATGATTACGTACTTCTTTACCCATTTCATATGTATATACTGTATTCTATTCTACTCTATTTTAGTCAATGTCACGCTGACATTGCTCGTCCTAATATTTATATATTTCTTTATTCCATTCTTTTACTTATAGATTTGTGTATTGCTGTGAATTGTTAGATACTACTGCACTGTTGGAGCTAGGAACACAAGCATTTCGCTACACCCGCAATAACATCTGCTAAATATGTGTATGTGACCAATACAATTTGATTTGATTTGATTTGAAAAGGGCACTTTGGAGACTGGAAGGGCTAGAGCCCTATCTGTGCGTACGCATGCGCGCGTGTGTAACCACAGAGCCACTCTACAGGGATGGAGATGACCTAACCATCATCACTTAACAAACACCAATTAAAGCGGCCATAACTTACAGCCCTGCTACATCCCACACCAACTCACTGCAACACCGCAACACAGCAACACTCTAGTGTCACACTCTTTCACTATGATGTATCCAACAGTACGGTCTGCAGGCAGGTCTAATGTTATCCATAAATTTCAGCCACTGGGGTTTAGCGGGCCCTCTGGAGCGAAAGCTTCAACACTGATCAATGGGGGACGTAACCGGCGGGATAGGAGAGGCTGAGATGACTTCATATTGCCATCATACACCATGCATCTGCACTGATGGAGGGAGTGCCAGATACCTGCTGCAGAGAGAGAAAGAGGTAATACAGTCAACACTAGGGACTGTGTAAGCTTGTCTGAAAAGTGCTCCAAAAACAGGTTTGGGACGGTTAGAGTTTTTAGCGAATCACTCGAATCACTTGGGGATCACAGGCGATAACTCTCTGGATGTCTGTCTCTGTTGAAATATTTTGGAGAAAGGAGAGCGAGCAGGGGAATATAAATGGTGAGGGAGAGAGAGGGAGGTACGGTAGATAGAGAGAGATGGATAGAGAGAGAGAGAGAGAGAAAGAGGGAGAAAGAGAGAGAGAGCGAAAGAGGAGAGAGGGGAGAGAGCGAGAGAAGGAGAGAGAGAGTGGGGGGGCAAAGTTTACAGAGAGAGAGCGAGAAACATCTAGCCTGTGGGTGTATGAACAGGAGACAGGTACTGTATACAGAGAGAGAGGGAGAAACATCTAGCCTGTGGGTGTATGAACAGGAGACAGGTACTGTATACAGACAGAGAGGGAGAAACATCTAGCCTGTGGGTGTATGAGCAGGAGACAGGTACTGTATACAGAGAGAGAGGGAGAAACATCTAGCCTGTGGGTGTATGAGCAGGAGACAGGTACTGTATACAGACAGAGAGGGAGAAACATCTAGCCTGTGGGTGTATGAGCAGGAGACAGGTACTGTATACAGACAGAGAGGGAGAAACATCTAGCCTGTGGGTGTATGAGCAGGAGACAGGTACTGTATACAGAGAGAGAGGGAGAAACATCTAGCCTGGGGTGTATGAGCAGGAGACAGGTACTGTATACAGACAGAGAGGGAGATACATCTAGCCTGGGGTGTATGAGCAGGAGACAGGTACTGTATACAGACAGAGAGGGAGAAACATCTAGCCTGTGGGTGTATGAGCAGGAGACAGGTACTGTATACAGAGAGAGAGGGAGAAACATCTAGCCTGTGGGTGTATGAGCAGGAGACAGGTACTGTATACAGAGAGAGCTACAAAGATACACATAAGTGTCAAGGCGCTGAAAGAGCAGAAAGAGACAGAGCGAGGGAAGGAAGGGAAGGGGAGTTGAAGAGAGAGCGAGAGAGAGAGAGAGAGAGAGCGAGAAAGTCAGACCGACAGACTGTGTTTAGTTCAGTGCAGAATGTTGTTATTTATCCGGTGGCTGCTGAACAAATAAGGGACCTCCCGTTCTGTGATCGTCTCTGTGGGGGGCTGTCAGATCGAGGCACGCATCCTGGCTGAGCACCCAGAACACAGGCACAACGCTCCAGCTTTGCTCTCCCCAACACTTTCAATATGCCAGGGAACTGTTGCTTATAAGCAGTCTAAAGACGAGGTCACTATTTAAGAATTGCCTTTTTGACTTTTAACACCTCACATCCTCATTGAAGTCCAAATCCCTTCACCTGGCCACTAGTTTAGTGATACTATTTAAGGTAAAGAAGCCATACTCATACTTACAACACAAGAATACAATCACTTGTAGCTTTTTCTAAGTATCTGCCTCTTAAAAAACGGAAATAAATGGGTCAGTTTTACCCAATGACCTTGTTACAATAAATAATAAAAACAATTTAAAAAAAAGTATATGTTGCCCACAACATAGCTTACAGACAGACCTCAAGGCTTAGCAACACAGAGTTCTAATATTGAACCATTATATTTAAGTGTAGGAGGTGGAGAAGGATCAAGTGCTCACAAAAACATCTGCTATCTCCATGCAGAGAAAGATTCAATCCTGAACTGCAGGATATTTTGCAGCAGTCCATCATGGTGCCAGCCCAGTGGAGTAAAGTGGGCCCCTACTGGACCCCTTAGCTTTGGCTAAGAGAGTGGCCTTGTCACGCCCTGACCGTAGAGAGACCTTTTATTTCTCTATTTGGTTAGGTCAGGGTGTGATTTGGGTGGGCATTCTACCTTATGTATTTCTATGTTGGCCTGATATGGTTCCCAATCAGAGGCAGCTGTCTTTCGTTGTCTCTGATTGGGGATCATATTTGGGCAGCCTTTTCCCACTGGGTTTTTGTGGGATCTTGTTTTTGCATTGCGCTGTATTTAGCCCTGCAGAACGTTACGTTCGGTTTTGTATTTTGTTGTTTTTTGTTGGTGTTCATCAAAATAAAGTAAGATGTACGCTTACCACGCTGCACCTTGGTCTCATTCTTACGACGAACGTGACAGAAGATCGCACCAAAAAAGGACCAAGCAGCGTGGCCAGGATAGTTGGACATGGGAGGAGATCATGAGGGGAGCAGGACCCTGGACGCGGATTGGGGAATATCTTCGTTCAATAGAGCAGATGGAGGCAGCAATAGAAGAACGGCGACGATACGAGGAATTAACACGGCAACGACGGAAGCCCGAGAGGCAGCTACAAAACAAATTTTGGGGGGGCACACGGGGAGATTGGCGGAGTCAGGGTGTAGACCTGAGCCAACTCCCCGTGTTTACCGTGGGGAGCGTGTGACCAGTCAGGCACCGTGTTATGCGGTGATGCGCACTGTCTCCAGTGCGCATTCACAGCCCGGTGCGCTCGTTGCCTGCGCCCCGCATTTGCCGTGCTAGAGTGGGCATTCAGCCAGGACGGTTGTGCCGGCTCAGCGCTCCTGGTCTCCAGTACGCCTCCTCGGTCCAGGACATCCTGCGCTGGCTCTACGCACTGTGTCACCGGTGCGCCTTCACAGCCCAGTGCGTCCTGTGCCAGCGCCCCGCACTTGCCGGGCTAAAGTGAGCATCCAGCCAGGACGGGTTGTGTCAGCCCTACGCTCCAGGCCTCCAATGCGCCTCCACGGCCCAGTATATCCTGTGCCTGCTCCACGCACCTGGCCTCCAGTGCATCTCTCCAGCCTGGTAAGCCCTGTGCCTGCTCCACGCACCAGGTTTCCAGTGCATCTCCCCAGTCCGGTGAGACCTGTTCCGGCTCCACGTACCAGGCCTCCAGTGTGTCTCCCCAGCCTGGTAAGCCCTGTGGCAGTTCCACGCACCAGGCTGCCAGTACATCTCCTCAGTCCAGTGAGACCTGTTCCGGCTCCACGTACGAAGCCTCTAGTGATGATCCATGGTCCGAAGCCTCCAGTGATGATCCATGGCACGAAACCTCCAGTGATGATATATGGCCCAAAGCCTGTAGTGATGATCCATGGCACGAAGCCTCCAGTGATAATCCATGGTCCGGAAACTCCAGTGATGATCCATGGCACGAAGCCTCCAGTGATGATCCATGGCCCGGAGCCTGTAGTGACGATCCATGGCACAGAGCCTGCAGCGACGGTCCCCGGTCCAGAGTCTGCAGCGACGGTCTGCAGTCCAGAGTCTCCAGCGACGGTCTGCAGTCCAGAGTCTCCAGCGACGGTCGGCAGTCCAGAGCCTCCAGCGGCGGTCGGCAGTCCAGAGCCTCCAGCGGCGGTCGGCAGTCCAGAGCCTCCAGCGACGGTTGGCAGTCCAGAGCCTCCAGCGGGGGTTCCCAGTTCAGAGCCTCCGGCGACGCTCTACAGTCCGGTCCCTCCGGCGATGATCCACGGTCCGGAGCCTCCGGCGACGATCCACGGTCCGGTTCCACTGGTGACGATCCACGGTCCGGAGCCTCCGGCGACAATCCACGGTCCGGGTCTTCCGGCGACGATCCACGGTCCAGAGCTTCCGGCGACAATCCACGGTCCGGGTCCTCCGGCGACGATCCACGGTCCGGAGCTTTCGGCGACGACCCCTGAAATAGAGTCGCCACCAAGGATGGCGGATCCGCAAGCAGAGCGGGGTCTACATCCCGCACCGGAGCCGCCACCGAGGCTAGATGCCCACCCGGACCCTCCCCTATTGAGTCCGCACCTTTGGGGGGGGGTACTGTCACGCCCTGACCGTAGAGAGCCCTTTTATTTCTCTATTTGGTTAGGTCAGGGTGTGATTTGGGTGGGCATTCTACCTTTTGTATTTCTATGTTGGCCTGATATGGTTCCCAATCAGAGGCAGCTGTCTTTCGTTGTCTCTGATTGGGGATCATATTTAGGCAGCCTTTTCCCACTGGGTTTTTGTGGGATCTTGTTTTTGCATTGCGCTATATTTAGCCTTGCAGAATGTTATGTTCGGTTTTGTATTTTTTTGTTGGTGTTCATCAAAATAAAGTAAGATGTACGCTTACCACGCTGCACCTTGGTCTCATTCTTACGACGAAGGTGACAGGCCTCTGACACCTGTGCCAGCCAGAGGAAGAGGGAGGTGGAAGAGGAGGTGGAGTGGGCTTGACCTCCCTGTGAGCCTCTCTCGCTCTAGCCCCTCTTTTTCTGAAGTGGCAGCTGGGGTCAAGAGTTTGACCCCTGCTAGGGGGTGGTTGACCTCTGTGATCCCTGATTGACCTCTCTTGACCCTGCTTACACTGTGAACTCCGTGGGTGCTCAGTGGGGGCTGGCCTGGCTAGACCTGGACCCTGTGGCCACTGTGGCGTCGATGCCGGGCAGCAGCGGTCAGCCCGTGACAAATGAGGTCAGGACACTGCCGGGAGATTTATGCCCCTCTCAACATGGACAGGCCACATCTAGAGTGAGCAAGGGGTCTGTCTTTACAAGGTGTACTGTGTGTGAGAGGTGTGAGAGCTAGTGCTGTGTTTATTGAGATGTGTGGAAGACACTCATTAAGTGGTGTAGAGAAGGTGCGGGTGTATACGGAGTGTGAGAGCTAACACTGCTGATCTAGAACTGTAAGTAAATTAAATTAAGTAAATTATGAGTTTGTGAGGGAATGTATCTATTATATGGAGGAGCAAGTGGAGTGTGTGTAACGTGAGAGAGTGGATTCATCCACACAGAGTAAGTTTAAGAGAAAAGAAAAGAGAGGGAGAGAGAGAGAAAGAGAGTGAAATTAAATAGCAGGTAATCATGAAGTATAGGTGGAACTCAGAATTCATGTTTGATACCTGTAATCTACTTTCCTGTTGCTTGCTCGGAAAAACAATCCCACAGTGCTTTGCTCAAGGTCGAGTTTTGCTAATCACACTACACGCTAACACTCGTAGCGCACCAACAAACCAAATGAACGATTGTCACCCAACAAACTACTTCCCTTACTTACTTATTCATTCTTTCTCAAGGTCCCAAAACATATAAATAAAGAATTACACACACACATCAATCTATCTCTATCTCTCTTTCCTCTTCTTCCTCTTTTAAAGCGATGCTGTGGGCTTTTACCGAAGTCGCGCCGGGGCACCGGTATCATTTATAACGGGATGGCAAACGTTAATGCAGCCGTGGCTCTGTTCAATGTTTTATTCATTCTGTTTTATTATTAGGGCCCCACTTAAAAAGGTGAGCTCTCTCTCTCTCTCTCTCTCTCTCTCTCTCTCTCTCTCTCTCTCTCTCTCTCTCTCTCTCTCTCCTCTCTTCTCCTTTCCTCTGGCCAAAAACGGCTGCTGCTAGCGCGGCACAGCTAGCTTTATCTATCACCCTGACAAGAGCTGCTTAACAAATGGCAACCTATTCCTTATATTGTGCACTATGGACCCTATGGGCCCTTGTAAAAATAGTGCACTGTATAGGGGATAGGATGCCATTTGGGAAACGGACAAGACCGTCTTCCCCAGGAAGTCTTTCAGAAAACTTCAAACAGCCCAAGCTATTGATTTCTCCCTCTTCTCCTCTTTCACCTGGGCACCAGCATACATCTTTTGCCGACTAGAAAGACAGAGAGAGGGACAGAAAGAGAGAGAGAAAGAGAGAGTGAAAGAGGGAGGGAGGGGGAGGTAAGGAGAGAGGTAAAGAGAGTAAGAGAGATGAAAGTAGAAGAGAGAAGCCTAGGCCTCTGCATAACAATGTTGGTGACCTCATGTGATCCTCTGTTCATTTTGTCACTATGTTGAGAAGAGACCTATAACTGTCAGGTCTTGCAGTAGACAGTCATAAGTCAGTGTAATAGACTGTGGTAATAGTAGCAGTGCACATGCTAATTATTATTTTGGAACAAACCCTTTTGGAACAAATCATAGATTGAAAAGGGAAGAAGCAATGGTTGATTCAATCATTCAAGAATTATTCAAATATATTTCGATGTTAATTGGATTGTTTGTTAATAAGATGAGAAGTGACACACAAATTAGCATTCTTAGCAGAAACGTGACACTTTGGACAAAAGAAAGTGGATCTTGACTTCTTGACTCACGGAACAACCCTGGACCAGGCAAAGTCAATTCCAACGCAAGGTGAAGCACGATGAAGTCACAAAAAAGAACAACGTGAAATAACAATACAACCACAGCTTTCTATTCAGACTTTGTAAAAACGAACCTGTGCCACGGCTTTCTCTAGCAGGAGAGGAACACATTGTAATTATGACTGTACTATAATCATGTCTTTTATGTTGTTCTACAAGACACTTGGTCCTGATTTCAAACACTGCTTTGAGACACCAAAAGAAACCAAAGGAAGGAAACGCTTATTATTATTCCTTCTCATCAACAACCCTAAGCCATTACTGGGGAGACAACACAACAATGATTTTTAAGGTCTTTTGATGAAAACTATTTATTACCTTCACCCCTTTGTTGGCGAGAAAGATGCCGTATTGATATAGGAGAGGATATGATTTAATGGGAGCCTAATGATTTTCCCCAGGTGGGTTAATGAGGAACGGTGGAACAATGAACTGTTTGAAAGCACAGGCAAATTTTAAAAAACAACATTTTGAGCCCTGCTCACACTCGCTTAAAGAAGAGTTAAGCAAATAAATACTGGAACAGATAAGCAAGTAATTAAGCAAATACATTGGTAAGCCCAGACCCAAGGGGGAGGGATAAAGGAGATAAGGTCGATGTGATCAGTGGGAATTCTGGTGGTGAATCGCTAACTGTCTTTGATGGACACTTCTGAGAGCCAATGGGATTTGGGCTGTCGAATGTCTCTTTACTCTTGGTAATGTATGTTTGTTACATTAAATGATGGCTTGATCATGAAGGTGCTGGCACAGTTGACAAAGTAGCTATCTTGTGTTTGCAGTTCAACAAGATAGAGGATATAACGGAGATGTATGTGTTATTTTAGACAGTGTTGTGATACCGTCACTCTTGACAAAGCACTCTTGATGAAGGTACGTTGTGGACAAAGTTGCTCTCAACCTGCTTGTCATGGCCTGCTGACAGTTTTGCAGATCCCCATGAGGTGGAGAAAGTCAGGCGCCCGAGGAGAGGGAGAAAGAGAGGTTTAGACACAGATCATTAGTTGAGACATTATTACAGTGTCAAACTGGGAGGCATCCCAGCAAGCACAATGGATCTGGGCCGATTCCGTCTGGGAGTTGTGGCACTTGGCTACGAGTCAGACTCGGCCGACGTCATGTGGCCCGAGTCTGGGCCGCCTTCGGCAGTATTACCTATGGCTAGGATGTGAGGATTGAGCTCAGGCTGATTCCAGTGTGAGTTATCTGGCCCAAATGTATTACTTGGGGCTCGGGCCGATTGGGGCTACTCTCTGGCAGATGATTACACGGGCTGCTTTATATAATTAACATTTCATTATTTATTTTTCCATATATTCTAATTGTTTCTGTGTTAAGAGAGTCCTGTGTAGTATTTTAGTATTTTGATACTTTGTGCAAGGCAATTGATAAGCATTAAAAACTTTGTGGGTGGAGCCTCCAGAGTGGCGCAGCGGTCTAAGACGCTGCATCGCAGTGCAAACTGGGTTGCTACAGATGCTGGTTCGAGACCCGTGCCAGCCACGACTGGGAAACCCATGAGTCGACGCACAATTGTCCGAGTTGGGGGAGGTTTTGGCCGGCCAGGATGTCCTTGTCCTATCGCACTGTAGCGACTCCTGTGGCGGGCCAGGCACTGACACGGTCACCAGGTGTATGGTGTTTCCTCCGACACAAAATTATTTTTTGTGGATGGGTATAATTTGTATGTATAAAATGTATAATAGTAATATTTAAAATGACTGAATCGGGTAATTTTGTATACATTTATTTTAATTTTCATCGGGCTGCTTCTGTGGGGATTCTGGTAAGATGCCGGCAAAGTCGGCTGAATTCCGGTAGACGGAAACTGGGCAGTCATTCATTTTGAGTCCGGGCCGAGTCCGACACACGATTCTGGGCCGATTCAATCAGTTCCGGCCCCTCGGAAGAGGGCTGCTTCTGGGCCAATTCCTCATTGCAATCTGGGATACTGTGTGAGAAACCTCCTTCTAACTGTTCCACCCCATGCTAACTGTTCCCCGTGCCATTTACTATGACTGCTCAAAGCAATGTTACATTTGAAGGCCTACAAGGTGTGCAATACTGTTTCAGTGACGGGACAAATACTCCCTTAGATCATAATTTGTATTTGAGATATTTCACTTTGATGTCAGAATCATCTTTCCCAGTCCATTCTGACTCAGTAGAGTAAGCTGTAGTAACTCACGGAGCAGTGACACGTTTGTCTCTCATCTCTCATCTCTTCTCAAGCGTCTTTATTGCTTCAAGGTATTTCTGTATTCCCCGACGGAGCTTCGCTTTGTGCTAGGCAGCGCAGCCGACGCTTTAGCTGGAGGTGAGGCAGAGCAACAGATTCTCTTTATTTCTGTCATGTTAGCATGTTAGCGTTGACATTCTCCCCCTCCTCCACCCTCAACACTCTACTAGCCTCAGGCCATCTCACCTTACGCAGGCAGGTTGTTTTCTTTTCCTCCCCTTTGCATATGCGGGCCTATCGTCTCTCGTTCTCTTTCATTCGCATTCTCACTTTGGACGGAGAGAGGAAGCGAACCTGAGTGTTTACCAGAGCACCGCGTTTGTCGCACCTGATGTTGTGCACCCTGACAGGAGCATAAATTAACGCCCTCACAGGCACCCAAGGGCCCCATGGTGAGGTGCATCAGTATGAGGCGTGAAGCAAGCTGCAACCCTGATTGTCGGAGGCCAAATGTTAGGGAGGAGACGTAACCTGCTGCAGCTGTTAGAGGCTTAGACACCATCACCTCACACACACACCCATGCATGCATGCAAAGTCGCCAACACACACACACAGACACAGCCACACACTAACCATTTCCCCTAACTCCTATCACTCTCTTTCCTAAATGTTTCAACTCTTCTCCCCTCCTCACCTCTGCTTAGCTTCCTCCCTAACAAACATAAATTAACCAGGAATTCCAACAGAACAACTATCCAGACATAAATAGATGATCGATGACAAAGGAAGAGAGAGGATAAGATGGGGAACAGACACAACTGACACACACAATACCAAACAAACAGGCTCCAATTAATATTTCATTAGAATTGAAATATTCATATGTTATTGCCAGAGTAAGACCTTTTATTGGTCCTCAGAGGGGGTTGGGAGGGGGGACAGCGGGCTAATTTGGGCTCCTAAAATGTCACCCTAATGTGATGAACAACGGGACAGAAGACAAAGACTCCCATAAGTGTACAGAAGTAGTGCTCCAATACTGTTCACCAATAGAGAGTGCAGGTTGACTACTTAGGCCTACTTTTATTTGTCTTTACCTGTGGACAGACTAAATATTTTATCTTCAGCTACATCACAATCTTTTGAGATGCTATTCTCAGAAGCAATTTCAAAAGGGATTGTCACTCTTTGGATGCAAATGACACAGTTGTATGAGTGCAAGTGTAGGAGTGTAACGGCTGTCGTCTGAAGAAGTGGACCAAGGTGCAGCGGAGTTAGTGTTCATTATTAGACTTTAATATAAACAACATGAACACTATACAAAACAAGAAAAGAGCAAACCGACAGCAAACAGTCCTGTCTGGTACAAAACACTGACAGAAACAATTACCCACAAACCCAAAGGAAAAACATGCTCCTTATGTGTGACTCCCAATCAGCAGCAACGAGCTTCAGCTGTGCCTGATTGGGAGCCATACACACGGCCCAAAACAAAGAAATACAAAAACATAGAAAAAGGAACATAGAACGCCCACCCAATGTAACACCCTGGCCTAACCAAAATAAAGAACAAAAACCCCTCTCTATGGCCAGGGCGTTACAGTACCCCCCCCCCAAAGGTGCGGACTCCGGCCGCAAAACCTGACTCTGAAGGGGAGGGTCCGGGTGGGCCTTCTTACGGCGGCGGCTCAGGTGCGGGACGTGGCCTCTGCTCCACCCTTGACGTCGCCCTCTTAGGTGGCGCACCTGGCCGCGCCGAAGATCTGGTGGGCGACGCTGACTGCGCCCGGCTGGCGGGCGGCGATGGTTGCGCCCGGCTGGCGGGCGACCCTTGTTGCGCCCGGCTGGCGGGCGGCGATGGTTGCGCCCGGCTGGCGGGCGGCGATGGTTGCGCCTGGCTGGCGGGCGACCCTGGCTGCTCTGACGGCACTGACCCAGGATTCACCAGGCTGGGGAGACATGACAGAGGCCTGGCCCTAGGCGTAGGCACAGGACTCACCGGGCTGGCGGGCGTCCCTGGCCACTCTGGCAGTTCGGGGCAGTCTGGCCACTCCGGCAGGTCAGGGCAGTCTGGCCACTCCGGCAGGTCAGGGCAGTCTGGCCACTCCGGCAGGTCAGCGCAGTCTGGCCACTCCGGCAGTTCAGCGCAGTCTGGCCACTCCGGCAGTTCAGCGCAGTCTGGCCACTCCGGCAGTTCAGCGCAGTCTGGCCACTCCGGCAGTTCAGCGCAGTCTGGCCACTCCGGCAGTTCAGCGCAGTCTGGCCACTCCGGCAGTTCAGCGCAGTCTGGCCACTCCGGCAGTTCAGCGCAGTCTGGCCACTCCGGCAGTTCAGCGCAGTCTGGCCACTCCGGCAGTTCAGCGCAGTCTGACCTCTCTGGCGACTGTTGACTGGCGGGCAGCTCTGACGACTGTTGACTGGCGGGCAGCTCTGACGACTGTTGACTGGCGGGCAGCTCTGACGACTGTTGACTGGCGGGCAGCTCTGACGACTGTTGACTGGCGGGCAGCTCTGACGACTGTTGACTGGCGGGCAGCTCTGGTGATGGTTGACTGGCGGGCAGCTCTGACGACTGTTGACTGGCGGGCAGCTCTGACGACTGTTGACTGGCGGGCAGCTCTGACGACTGTTGACTGGCGGGCAGCTCTGACGACTGTTGACTGGCGGGCAGCTCTGACGACTGCTGACTGGCAGGGCTGGGGACACGCACCTTGGGCTTGGTGCGGGGAGCAGGGACGGGCCGGACAGGACTGTGGACACGCACCTTGGGCCTGGTGTGGGGAGCAGGGACGGACCGGACAGGACTGGGGACATGCACTGTGGACTTGGTGCGGGGAGCAGGGACGGGCCAGACAGGACTGTGAACACGCACTGGTGAACTGAAGCGTGGAGCCGGTTTTGCCACTCGTCCTGGCTGGATGCCCTTCCTAGCACGGCATGTGCTGGGCATGTCCACCGGACGCACCGGGCTGTGCGGACGCACTGGCGACACAGCGCGCAACTCCGCATACCAAGGCTCCTCCAGATCATCCCTCTGCAGGTCCTCAATCAACTGCCTCATCATCTTTATCTCCTCCTCTGCCGTCATCCCCCACGAGAGCAGTGGTCTGGGCTCCTCCTCTGCCCTTCCGGACCACCCCATTAGCCCCCCCCCAAAATGTTCTTGGGGGTGTCTTCCGGGTTTCCTCGACCGACGCCAGCGACCCCGTCTGCTGGCCGGCGTCTCCTCCATCGCCCGGACCTCCCTCTTCCGCTGCTTGGTCCCTTGGGTGTGGGTAATTCTGTAACGGCTGTCGTCTGAAGAAGTGGACCAAGGTGCAGCGGAGTTAGTGTTCATTATTAGACTTTAATATAAACAACATGAACACTATACAAAACAAGAAAAGAGCAAACCGACAGCAAACAGTCCTGTCTGGTACAAAACACTGACAGAAACAATTACCCACAAACCCAAAGGAAAAACATGCTCCTTATGTGTGACTCCCAATCAGCAGCAACGAGCTTCAGCTGTGCCTGATTGGGAGCCATACACACGGCCCAAAACAAAGAAATACAAAAACATAGAAAAAGGAACATAGAACGCCCACCCAATGTAACACCCTGGCCTAACCAAAATAAAGAACAAAAACCCCTCTCTATGGCCAGGGCGTTACAAGGAGTGTGTGTGTGTGTGTGTGTGTGTGTGTGTGTGTGTACAGATGTAAGATCTTAATCGGATTACTCTTTTGTTGCTGAAATGTAGATGAGCTTTGTGATTTATATAAATTCCCTGAAACCCCGCTCTAACACACAGTTATATTAGCATCAAGTTTTAAGTTAAATATTTAGCTTTTGTCTGACGCCGAAAAAGACAGGAAATTCAAAAGCTCATTTCACCTGTGCACTAAGAAGGCTTTTCAGCATATGCAGCTTTACTGATCTACTGTACTTCAACAACAGATGTGCTCACATTGGATGGGTTGATTTTGGATTCAAACCGTCTTTCAAACAACCAAATAAATACTCTATTAATGTACTTGGAAATGTAAACATGTTTTTTCATTTAAGACATGATCCCATTCCACCCGTTTTAAAAATGTTACGATGCGATCTGGCATCTGGGAATCTGTTCAGTGGTCTTATTATTAATATGTGGCCCTTGGTTCTTAAAGGGACAATCTGAAGTTTAAACAACAAAGTGGATACCCCACCACTGTTTTGGTAAAAAGCTGAGGAATGTGCGGTGGAGAAATGTAACCACTCTCAAATGAATCGATAGAGCTGCGCATACAAAATGAGAATGTTAACCATATTTAAAGGCTATACAGTGGTTGTTTACAATTACATTATTTACAAACAATGGAGTACAACAAGCATCTTTGGGGGGTTCTGATGGGGTACGACAATTGGACTAAGCTCGTGAGGCATTTATAATATACTGTAAGTCATAAAAAAAGTTACAAAAAGAAAAGAAAAAAACATGGAGCAATTGCAGATTTACCCCTTTAAGTAATATACATTGTAAATGTTAGAAGAGCACAACTGTCTTACTCTATCATAATCCCAAATATTGGGTTGCATTAGTCAATAGTTCATAGCAGGAACACAAAACATGTATAGCTTCAAAACATGTTCTAAAGCTGTCAACTTCCTCGTCCATTCCCCATCTGAGTAGGCCTATGTATTAGACATGTCAGGTTATTGTGCTCACCTCAATGTCCTGTCATTTTCTGCTTCTGACAAACCCTGTTTTTATTATCCTGCAATTCAACATTGACAACATCAACTTGGATGCAGATGTTTAACTTTTCCTGAATCCTACTGAATCCAATAAAGTTCACGAAGACTGTGATAAAACAAATCACAGATGGCAACAAGTGTTCTGAAGTTTTCGTACTTTAAGGAGCCCTGGACTAGAAAGCATCACCAAGTACATTAAAGGGCTAAACCTAATCTAAGAGTATGTGTTAGGCTGTTTGCGGGAAGGTTTGAGTCCTAATCAACTCATCCAATGGGAGTACAATTAAGCTACAGTACTCTAGCAGGTGTCAAAGCTGGCTATGCTGAAGTTAGTGCATAGGTTACATTAGCTTTTGAATTCCTGTCTTTTTTGGCTTCAGACAAAGGCATGGTTTTCATTTTTTTCCCCTGGTGTGATAACAGGGACAACTGTGCAATGGTGGCACCCATTATACTGCGATATAATATACTGAGAATTGTGTATAGTGCTATATGTATGTTCTTTACACATTTTAGAGTGAGAAAGACTATCCACATACGAGCAATGAGCAATGAGCGAAGAGAAAGGAGGACTGTTGGTGTGTAATACCCCCCCACCACCTTTCTACTGCGACACAATGCACAGATAAGTGTGTCTAGTTCAATAGATGATAGGAGTTGGCCTTCACACCATTTAGGCTTAAAAATAAAACAAATAGATCACATATTTACTTTTAGAAAGCAATCTGTTCGATAAGTAGTATAAAACATGTGAATAACGCATTTTTGCCTTCATTATGAATTTACAGAGTTTACAGGCCACAATGTGCTCTGAAGGATTCCACAAAACGAAAACGTGACCCGGGAAGTGATTCATTGGCTTTGCTGCCTTCAAACTCATCAGCTGGTTGGTTATGCTGTCCATCGGGCGAGCTTGTGGGGACACTCGCGCTCCACAGTCGTTGGTTGCTTAGCTGGTAGTCTGTTGAGGTGAGTAGATACTCTACAAGCATGGGCTAGGTTTCAGTTTGGAGACATCACAGTGATGAACATAGAACAACTAGATCTCCAATCAAGACCCGCTGCATTCTCACTGTAATACTAATTCTGTCCATCTTTTTCTGTTTCTCTTGCAACAAAGATTCATTATTAGCCTTCAGCATGTGCCATTTCCCCGTAATGAGCTGGCTTTCCTTCATTTTCAATGTAAATATCAAAACTAGAAGATTGATTTTAATTACAACAACAACACCTTTCTCGAATATTGAAACGGAAGACACTGGTCATCAGTAATCAGTGATTTGAGTGTCACTGTTGACAACTGTGGAATTTCTTGAAGGTCATCGTAAAGGTTGCGTATGGCAAATTGCTAATTCTTCGTCCCCCCCTTACTTAGAGAAATTCAGCAAACAAATCGCGGTGCCATCTGGTGACGATTTAGGGAATGGAGTTCTCAGCTGACACTCTGGAATATGGAGTATTCAAGGAGAAAAGACAAGAGCAAAAAGTCAATTTAACATGCATTCTATAATTATAACCTAATTATAGTTGCAACAATAATTAACAGTATTGCGCTTTTCATGAAGTCTAATTTTGGCTAGCTAATGGCCTAACCACCGATCAAGCAACATTATGAACTAAATATTTAAATCTAGTTGCTACAAGATTATTTTTCTGCGACAATACTGGTCAAATTAAGATCCTACATCTGTATGTGTATACACACACAATGACAGCAATATGAAGTGGAAGTCCCATGCTGCATCATTTATTGGCTTTGTAATAAGTGGGGTCATAAAACACAATAAGATTGACACAAGCCTGGCACAGAGAACTCACTCTCTCCATATCCCTAACTGAAGATTTGTGACTGTCACACTCTTTTCAACCTCTGCATTACCATCACTTAAAAAATCCTCAGCTGTCAAACCTTGGGTGTGTTAGACATGAACATGTAACTTTTGGACTTCAGACAATGTTTTAACTGAATGGGTTTGCATTTTACAACAGATATACTGCAATATGAAAATCATATCACTGGTGTAATTTATTAGAAATTAGAAATCAGACTGTGAAGGAAACGTCAAATCATACAGCATAACTATAAACCATTGTGTCAGTTTAGGTGACATAAAATTAAAAAGCCTATATGTAAGAATTGTTCACATACTTTAGTGAGACTACAGTCTGTTCCATACACGAAGAAACCACATTTGAGCCAGAAATACACTATACAGTATGTCTAAAATGTAAAAAGTGTTAAACATGCGAACTGAGGACTACTCCGGTAAAACAGTGGTTTCCTAATTGGTAGCTGTAGGTATCATGTCTAACAATGTGTAGCCTTTACTCCCCAGGGTGAGCCCACTGTATGAGGTAAACACTGTAGCTTGCTGTCCGTCTAGAAAATCAATTCCCCCTCTTCCTTTAAGTGGTCAATATTTTCCGTTTCTCGCTGCGAGGCTCGCTGCACGTCGTCCCCTAATTCAATGCGCCAATTAAAGGTAGCGCCATGTCTAATTCTGGCCCTGGGACAGTTGTTTGTGTTGTTACCTCATCCCGGCGAGAGGAAGGGGGAGTGTGGGGAGGGGGGAGGGGGGATGCTCTCTCCTCCGGACCATCTTCCACCGGACCCCCATCCCCATAGTGATCCTTCGCTCTTCCCCACAGTCAAGGACGGGAGTAATTGACGTGAAACTTTCAAAAATGAATTTGGCCACGTGCGCCACTTATGGACGGCCGCCTAGCCACCACTCCGCCGGGATCATTTGTTACTCAGACCTGATTGGCCCTGACAAAACAATACCCTAAAAACTCACCAAAGTAAATTATGGTCCTGGTAAATGGCCAAGGGGAATGGCTGCTGCCTGCCAGAGCTAGCTCTCTCACTAGGCTTTGGCACTTGGCCAGACACAAAACAAAGTAATCCGCTTTTGATATTAATAACGGAGATGATATTGATCTGCCGTGAGGCCAGAGCAGACACTCGCTCCTTCTCCTGGGGTGGGCCCTGGGTAGGAGGGTTCCTTGAATCCCTCCCGCTCCTGCTCTCTTTCCTCTCTCCTCTTGCTGAAAGCCACTTTTCCTGAGGGGCCATTTCATTTGAGAGTCTTTAATTATGTGAAATGGATTCCATCGGAAGAGGATGAAAAGGCAGAACAGGAGAGAAAGAGAGAGAGATAGAGGGGAGAGGGGATTGAGAGAAAGAGAGACCGTGTGTAGAGACCTAGAGAGAGTGAGGAGGGAAGGGGCGGTTGCTGTACCTTCCAGCGTCAGCGTCCATGCCTGATTCACCACACTGTCAACGGCTGTGTCCACTCTTTCCGCTTCCTTTTGTTAGGATGGATTTTTCTTCTTCACTCAATAATGCCACGCTACGTGCGTTTCCGACGCTTACAACAGAAATGCACTGAGAGAGTAAGGAAAGAAAGCGAAGAGAAAGAGGGATTATAAAGGAGAAAGTAAATAAGGGGAAGAGGGTAAAGTAACTGTGGATGGGCGCTACAGAAAAGAGTTAGCTACGGAAACACATACGGTGTCCATATTAGGACTTGTCAATATTACACATTACCATTTCATGTGTTCACATTATGTAGCTCTCCCTGTAACATCATTGGATAGAGCTGCAGAAAGGTACTTTAATGGAAAGGAAAAGGGACACGACTATGTTCGCTTATATTTACAAAAATAAAACAAGATGTCTCGTACAAAGCATTATGGGTACTGTAGTACATCATGCTACAGCTACAAGCTAAGGAGGTAAACTTCACCAGACCAACATGGGTTTGGCTGTAGTTAATGGCATCAGGAGAGAGTGCATGTGAATGAATTGTCTGTCCCTTGATTTAGGCCGATCTGGTACTTAGAAAATACCGACTCACACTGTGGCCCAAATTATTGGGTCCATTTTAGGGACTCTGACACTCAACGTCCACGGATGTGACTGTCCTATTATCGACACAGTGCAATGAATAGACTACTACTGTATACAAATGCTCAGAATGGAAACAAATGTAAACAAATCAGGAAGTGCAACAGGAAGTGCATTAAAAAATCAGCAGGACCACACTAACATGCCTTGACTCTGCTAGGGAGGAGGTGAATGGGGCAGAGTAAAAAAAACAACATGATTCCACATTTCTCACCAATGCTCTTAGGGTTTCATTTTTAGATTGATTTTTTTTCCCTTTGTAGATTTGTTTGCCTTGTTTGACAATCAGATATATTGTCAATTTATGGAGCACTACCAAGGGGAGAGAGATAGGGGGAGGGAGAGAGGGAGGTAGGAAGAGGAGAAAGAGACTAAGAGAGAGAGAGCAAGAGGAGGGAGAGAGCCAGAGAAGGAGAGCGAGCAAGAGAAAGGGGGAGGGAGAGAGCAAGCAAAGTAGACATTGTGTGTGTGTGTGTTAGAGAGAGAGAGAGGAATCGAGAGAGAGAGAGAGAGAGAGAGAGAGAGAGAGTGTGTGTGTGTGCGTGCGTGCATGCGTATTTGTATTTCACTTGCTGCCAAGCCCTCTCAAGGTGCTCAGGCATAATTTACAGCCCTGGTGGCTGGGTTCCAGGAGGCAGCTAGGAACCAGTCTCTCCGGTCCTTCTGTTGTCCTGGGGACAAGGGGTGAGCCCTGACAAACCAGGGCCAGCATTTGCATGTAAAGAGACGATTTCTTCTCCCTCGTCCTTCCATCGCTCTCCTCCGTCGCAACAAATGATTCATGAGCTTGACATAGTTGTCGGGTTAAGAGCCATTGGTCGTCAGCCAACTTCTGCTTCTCGTGTCACTGTGGTGTTTGATTAAAGCAACTGCACGTGCACTCACACACACACACACACGCTGGCATGAACACACACACACACATGCGCATGCAGACACACACACAAGCACGGAAGGATGCGCACACACACGCACATGCACACACACAAATACAAATACACAAACAGTTTATCCCCCAAATAGATCATTATTGATACATTACTTGAAATAAACAGGCAATTGAAAGTGTGATAAATATTTAATTGAAAATGGACGATTGCTTGGCACCAGGAGATAAACTCCAAATAGGTACAAATAATTGCCCATTCCTGTGATGTCTGGCATAGAATTGATACTGGGCTCCAACCTGTTAACCACCTTGCACTGCACACACAAGCAAACACGCACGCACACAAACATGTACACACACTCCCACTGACTCACCAAGAAACTCATACACACCTTCATGAATTGTTTAGTTTGTTTTGCTATTGTTGGTTATAGTAGATAAGCAAAAGCCTGTAAACAGACGGTTTGAAAATGAATACATTAATGAGGATGAGACCACATACATGGTAATGTGCTGGATAAATATTATAACAGTATTATAGCATTTGGTAATAATGGTTTTGCTTGTACATACATGGACAGCAGGTTTTGACTGTGGTACTGCCATGGTTTCTAAGAGACAAGGTTGGACAAGTCTTGGTTTTCTTTGGGTCCAGTTTTTAATATAGGCCCTCAAACATTGGGTGTCAGGTAGCCTAGTGGTTAGAGCTTTGGGCCAGTAAGCGAAAGGTTGCTCGATCGAATCCCAGAGCTGACAAAGTAAAAATCTGTCGTTCTCCCCCTGAACGAGGCAGTTAACCCACTGTTCCCCGGTAGGCTGTCACTGTAAATAAGAATTTGTTCTTAATTGGCTTGTCTAGTTAAATGAATAAATATGTATGAGGCCTAAAGCAAACAGTACTACTCAGTCACCTTGCTTGTTTGCGGGACATCCCTGTGCTTTGGCATCTTGTTGCTGTAGAGAGCGAGATCAAAAGAGTTTGGGTGTGTGTGTTTTGTGAGCGAGTAAGCCTTGGCAACCATTCCATGTTTACAAAACGGGCCAGCACTTTGCCAGGTCTCAGACATTCTCTCCTTGCCAAAGGCCCCCTACCACATCATCCCTCACCAGACCCCCCTCCACGCCCCAACTCCTCCTATCACCAACCCAACCCTCGCCCTCACCACAAACACCTCCCCTGGCTGCACTCACACACACACGTAATCCCCGAGAACAAAAGAGTTAGGGGGTGGTTCAAGGGGCTGAGTGTAGGAAGTAAGGGGAGGGGGGGTTGGAGTGCACAGTCTGTGTGGGTAGCATGCGTAATGAACTAAGATGTGTGGACTTTGATGAGTGTGTGTGTGTGCGTGTGTGTACGCCTGTGAGATATCGGCTGTCTTTCCTCCCGTCTCCTTGCCTTTCTCTCCATCTTCACCCCTCTTGCCCTCACTCTCTCTCTCTCTCACACACACACACACACACACACACACACACACACACACACACACACACACACACACACACACACACACACACACACACACACACACACACACACACCCAAAGACCTTACTATTTATGCATGGGATTTTTATTAAGCGAAAATGCAAAATAACAGAGAAAATCAAGGGGGGATTTTTCGACATAACGCCCCCCTTTCCCACTATTAAATATTGAGCTAGAAATGAGCTGGAAGGTGTGTGTAAATGTTAAATAATGGAGAGGCTAGGATCCGTCTGGGTCAAAGCTGGTGGGGAACAGATCTCCCTCTCGCTCTGATACATTATTACATTTGGATGCACTTCCCTCCACCCTCCATCTCTGCTGGAGAGGAGCGGGAAGGCTAGAGGGAAGGGCGTACCCCATCTTCTCCACGGAAATGGCGAGTGGTAGTGGGTGGGTGGGTTGAGGGATGGGAAGGGTACAAGGACCAGGCTAGGAGGTTTGGGTATATGTGCTCGAAGTAGCAGGCCCCCCCGTAGGACAGCCATATGCACCCCTCTTCCCTGCCTCCCCTGTACCCCCTCCTTCCTCTATCACAGTACCCATAGACCCATTTGTACTAATGTCTCTTTGGTGCTTAATGCACTTTGGAGGACAGCGCAGAAGATATTAATTTTGGGGCGAGGCGAGACGGGGGACTTTCCAATACGGTATGTTGTGTCCGCCCGTTTTAGAAGCCCCATTTTTCAAACAGGCCCACTCAGGCGAGTGTGATGCGATTCATCACAAGTAAGTAGGTAGAGAGCTGCTTGTCTCTTGCTCTCTGAAGAGTAGAGTGCCTGGTGTAAACTGGGGAAGTGGCCATTGGAAGAAGAGCTATACAGGGCAGAGAAGTAAAGGAAACAAGGTTGTGATGGAGGAACTGTGGGAGATGCTCACTCAAAACCCCTGACACATGCACCAGGGGCGCTGTAACTGGGAAATAATGATCTGCGCGTGTGAGTGTGTGCGTGCGTGTGTGTGCGTGCGTGTGTGTTTGCTCTAACACATGAATGGGCTCCAAACATTTTCTTCTTTTCAATATTTGCGTGTGATGAGTGAGAATGTGTGTCTAGTGGGTGCTGTATAGGAACGTGTATGTACAACATTTTTGACTGAGTGTGTGTGGCATGCGCATGCTTGTAACTGAGATGGAGTGTGTGTTAGATGAGAGAGTCTATAAACATGTCCCTGTTTAAGTGTCTTCGTGCACATATGTGGATAGGGACATCAAGATGGTGGTTAGAGGAGGAACCTACCTCCTTTGAACACAGTGGCGTCTGTTGCAGAGGGGCCCCGCGAGGCCCTGTGAAGCCCCTAGAGTTGGGGCCCCGTGCTCCTCTCTCGCATTGAGGGAATGATAGAGGATGTTACAGAACAGGCTGTGGTGGCATTTGAGGACACACACATGGGACAATGACACACACACATACATGCACACACACCAAAACAAATATTTAAATAAGTCATAAAAATAAGAAAGTGTTTGATGTTACCTTGTGCTGCCTGGGGCCAACACCACACAGGGTAGTGCCATCACCCATCATGCTATGATGGGGGTGGAGGATCAGGAGTAGAGGGGTAGTGGTGGATCTCCCAGGGGCTCTTGGACTAACCCTGTTTTGCGGTTGTGGGGTGTAAACAGAGCTGGAATGCGGTGGAGGAGGAGCAGTCGTGTCCCAAAGTATCTGGGAAAAACACCAGGAGAGGTGTGTGTGCATGTGTGCGTGCGTGCCTGTGTATGTGAGTGAGTGAATGTGTGTTTGTGTGGGAAATCCAATAAAATGGTATTTGTCACATGTGCTGAATACAACAAGTGTAGACTTTACTGTAAAATGCTTACTTTTGAGCACTTCCCCAACAATGCAGTTAAAAAGTATGAACATTTAAAATAGATAAAAAATAAAATAACACAATAACAAGAATATATACAGTATATACAGTACCAGTCAAAAGTTTGGACACACCTACTCATTCAAGGATTTTTTCTTTATTTATAGTATTTTCTACTTTGCAGAATAATAGTGAAGACATCAAAACTAAGTTAATTGAAATGCATTCCAGGTGACTACCTCATGAAGCTGGTTGAGAGAATGCCAAGTGTGTGCAAAACTGTCATCAAGCCAAAGGTTGGCTACTTTGAAGATTCTCTAATATAAAATCTATTTTGATTTGTTTAACACATTTTTGGTTACTACATGATTAAATCCTCCATATGTGTTATTTCCTAATTTTGATGTCTTCACTATTATTCTGCAATGGTGAAAATACAAAAAAAAGAAAAACCCTGGAATGAGTAGGCGTGTCCAAACTTTTAACTGTTACTGTATATATATATATATATATTTGTGGAATGTCTTTCTTTCTTAATTTGTTTGAGCCAATCAGTTGTGCTGAGATAAGGTAGGGGTGGTATACAGAAGATAGCCGTATTTGGTAAAATACCAAGTCCATATTATGGTAAGACCTGCTCAAATAAGCAAAGAGAAACAAAGTCCATCATTTCTTTAAGACATGAAGGTTAGTCAATCCAGCCACGGCTGTTTGTGGCACCGCCTGGGAAATGAACCTGGATCTCTAGTAACGCCTCTAGCACTGTATGCGATGCAGTGCCTTAGACGGCTGCGCGACTCAGGTTGACCGTTGTTTTACCTTATTTTTACCAGTATGTTAAATATGCAACCAGAGGAAAAAAACTCTAGACCACCTTTACTCCACTCAAAGAGATGTGTACAAAGTTCTCCCATGCCCTCCATTTGGCAAATCTGACCATAGTTCTAACCTCCTGATTCCTGCTTACAAGTAAAAACTCAAGCAGGAAATACGAGTGACTCGCACAATAGGGAAGTGGTCAGATGACGCAGATGCTAAGCTACAGGACTGTTTTGCTAGCACAGACTGGAATATGTTCCGGGATTCATCCGATGGCATTGAGGAGTTTACCACATCAGTCAACGGCTCCATCTAAAAGTCCATCGACAATGTCGTCCCTACAGTGACCGTACATACATACCCCAACAAGAAGCCATGGATTACAGGCAACATTCTCACAGAGCTAAAGGCTTGAGCTGCCGCTTTCAAGGAGCGGGACACTAAACCGGACTCTTATAAGAAATCGCTGATACATCAAACAGGCAAAGCGTCAATACAGGACTATAATTAAATCCTTCTTCACGGGCTTTGATGCTCGTCGGAGGTGGCAGGGCTTGCAAACTATTATGGATTACAAATGGAAACCCAGCAGCGAGCTGCCCAGTGACACGAGCCAACCAGACGAGCTAAATGCATTCTATGCTCGCTTCGAGGCAAAAAACACTTAACCATGCATGAGAGGACCAGCTGTTCTGGACGACTGTGTGAACACGCTCTCTATAGCCGATGTGAGTAAGACCTTGAAACAGGTCAACATTCACAAGGCCGCAGGGCCAGATGGATTACCCGGGTGAAAATTCAGAGCATGAGCTGACCAACTGGCAAGTGTCTTTCCGACATTTTCAACCTCTCCCTGACCGAGTCTGTAATACCTACAAGTTTCAAGCAGACCACCATAGCTCCTGTGCACAAGAATGCCAACGTAGCTTGCCAAAATGATAACTGCCACGTAGCACCCACGTCAATAACCATGAAGTTGAAAGGCTGGTCTTGGCTCACATCAACATCATCATCCCAGAAATCCTACACCCATTTCAATTTGCATACCGCCCCAACAGATCCACAGATGACACAATCACTATTGCACTTCACACTGCCCTTTCCCACCTGGACAAAAGGAACACCTACGTGAGAATACTGTTTGTTGACTACAGCTCAGCGTTCAACACCATAGTGCCCTCAAAGCTCATCACTAAGCTAAGGATCCTGGGACTAAACATCGCCCTCTGCAACTGGATCCTGGACTTCCTGACCAGCCTCCCCCATGTGGTAAAGCTAGGCAACAATACATCTGCCATGCTGGTCCTCAACACGGGGTCCCCTCAGGGGTGCGTGCTTAGTCCCTTCCTGTACTCCCTGTTCACCCACGACTGCATGGCTACGCATGACTCCAACACCATCATTAAGTTTGCTGACCACACAACAGTGGTAGGCCTGATCACCGACAATGATGAGACAGCCTATAGGAAGGAGGTTAGAGAGCTGGCAGTGCAGTGCCAGGACAACAACCTCTCCCTCAACGTGAGCAAGACAAAGGAGCTGATCGTAGACTACAGGAAAAGGAGGGCCCACCACTTCCCCATTCATATCAACTGGGCTGTAGTGGAGCGGGTCAAGAGCTTCAAGTTCCTTAGTGTCCACACCACTAAACAAACTATCAGGTTCCAAAGACACCAAGACAGTCGTGAAGAGGGCACGACAACGTTAATCAAATGGCTACCCGGACAATTTGCATTAACCCCCTTTTTTACGCTGAAACTACTCGTTGTTTATTATTTATGCATTGTCACTACCCCTACCTACATGTACATATTACCTGAATTACCTCGACTAACCTGTACTCCTGCACATTGACTAGGTACCGGTACCCACTGTATATAGCCGTTTTCTTTCTTCTTTTTTTCCTTGGTTTATTTAATGTTTTATGATTTTTTTTTGCAAATATTGTTTTACTTACTTTTAAAAAACTGCATTGTTGGTTAAGGGGTTGTAAGTAAGCCTGTGACATGTAACATTAGATTTGATTTGAAATGACATGATTTGAAGTGAAAAGAAGAGTCTTTACAGACATGTTTTTCCTCAAAACATGCAATAACGCACTACATTTACATGTACATTTAAGTCATTTAGCAGACGCTCTTATCCAGAGCGACTTACAAATTGGTGCATTCACCTTATGATATCCAGTGGAACAACCACTTTACAATAGTACATCTATATATTTTTGGGGGGGAGGGTGGGGGGGGGGGTTAGAACGATTACTTAATCCTATCCCAGGTATTCCTTAAAGAGGTGGGGTTTCAGGTGTCTCCGGAAGGTGGTGATTGACTCCGCTGTCCTGGCGTCGTGAGGGAGCTTGTTCCACCATTGGGGTGCCAGAGCTGCGAATAGTTTTGACTGGGCTGAGCGTGAACTGTGCTTCCGCAGAGGTAGGGAGGCGAGCAGGCCAGAGGTGGATGAACGCAGTGCCCTTCTTTGGGTGTAGGGACTGATCAGAGCCTGAAGGTACGGAGGTGCCATTCCCCTCACAGCTCCGTAGGCAAGCACCATGTTCTTGTAGCAGATGCGTGCTTCAACTGGAAGCCAGTGGAGTGTGAGGAGGAGTGGGGTGACGTGAGAGAACTTGGGAAGGTTGAACACCAGACGGGCTGCGGCGTTCTGGATGAGTTGTAGGGGTTTGATGGCACAGGCAGGGAGCTCCGCCAACAGCGAGTTGCAGTAATCCAGACGGGAGATGACAAGTGCCTGGATTAGGACCTGCGCCGCATCCTGTGTGAGGCAGGGTCGTACTCTGCGAATGTTGTAGAGCATGAACCTACAGGATCGGGTCACCGCCTTGATGTTAGCGGAGAACGACAGGGTGTTGTCCAGGGTCACGCCAAGGCTCTTAGCACTCTGGGAGGAGGACACAATGGAGTTGTCAGCCGTGATGGCGAGATCATGGAACGGGCAGTCCTTCCCCGGGAGGAAGAGCAGCTCCGTCTTGCCGAGGTTCAGCTTGAGGTGGTGATCCATCATCCACACTGATATGTCTACCAGACATGCAGAGATGCGATTCGCCACCTGGTTATCAGAAGGGGGAAAGGAGAAGATTAATTGTGTGTCGTCTGCGTAGCAATGATAGGAGAGACCATGTGAGGATATGACAGAGCCAAGTGACTTGGTGTATAGCGAGAATAGGAGAGGGCCTAGAACTGAGCCCTGGGGGACACCAGTGGTGAGAGCACGTGGTGCGGAGACGGATTCTCGCCATGCCACCTGGTAGGAGCGACCTGTCAGGTAGGACGCAATCCAAGAGTGAGCCGCGCCGGAGATGCCCAACTCGGAGAGGGTGGAGAGGAGGATCTGATGGTTCACAGTATCAAAGGCAGCAGATAGGTCTAGAAGGATGAGAGCAGAGGAGAGAGAGTTAGCTTTAGCAGTGCGGAGAGCCTCCGTGACACAGAGAAGAGCAGTCTCAGTTGAATGACCAGTCTTGAAACCTGACTGATTTGGATCAAGAAGGTCATTCTGAGAGAGATAGCAAGAGAGCTGGCCAAGGACGGCACGCTCAAGAGTTTTGGAGAGGAAAGAAAGAAGGGATACTGGTCTGTAGTTGTTGACATCGGAGGGATCGAGTGTAGGTTTTTTGAGAAGGGGTGCAACTCTCGCTCTCTTGAAGACGGAAGGGACGTAGCCAGCAGTCAAGGATGAGTTGATGAGCGAGGTGAGGTAAGGGAGAAGGTCTCCGGAAATGGTCTGGAGAAGAGAGGAGGGAATAGGGTCAAGCGGGCAGGTTGTTGGGCAGCCGGCCGTCACAAGTCGCAAGATTTCATCTGGAGAGAGAGGGGAGAAAGAGGTCAAAGCATAGGGTAGGGCAATGTGAGCAGGACCAGCGGTGTCGTTTGACTTAACAAACGAGGATCGGATGTTGTCAACCTTCTTTTCAAAATAGTTGACAAAGTCGTCCGCAGAGAGGGAGGAGGGGGGGGAGGGGGAGGAGGATTCAGGAGGGAGGCGAAGGTGGCAAAGAGCTTCCTAGGGTTAGAGGCAGATGCTTGGAATTTAGAGTGGTAGAAAGTGGCTTTAGCAGCAGAAACAGAGGAAGAAAATGTGGAGAGGAGGGAGTGAAAAGATGCCAGGTCCGCAGGGAGGCTAGTTTTCCTCCATTTCCGCTCGGCTGCCCGGAGCCCTGTTCTGTGAGCTCGCAATGAGTTGTCAAGCCACGGAGCAGGAGGGGAGGACCGAGCCGGCCGGGAGGATAGGGGACATAGAGAGTCAAAGGATGCAGAAAGAGAGGAGAGGAGGGTTGAGGAGGCAGAATCAGGAGATTGGTTGGAGAAGGATTGAGCAGAGGGAAGAGATGATAGGATGGAAGAGAAGAGAGTAGCAGGAGAGAGAGAGCGAAGGTTGCGACGGCGCAATAGCATCTGAGTAGGGGCAGAGTGAGTAGTGTTGGAGGAGAGCGAGAGGTAAAAGGATACAAGGTAGTGGTCGGAGACTTGGAGGAGAGTTGAAGTGAGATTGGTAGAAGAACAGCATCTAGTAAAGATGAGGTCAAGCGTATTGCCTGCCTTGTGAGTAGGGGGGGACGGTGAGAGGGTGAGACCAAAAGAGGAGAGGAGTGGAAAGAAGGAGGCAGAGAGAGATGAGTCAAAGGTAGACGTAGGGAGGTTAAAGTCACCCAGAATTGTGAGGGGTGAGCCATCTTCAGGAAAGGAACTTATCAAGGCATCAAGCTCATTGATAAACTCTCCAAGGGAACCTGGAGGGCGATAAATGATAAGGATGTTAAGCTTGAATGGGCTAGTGATTGTGACAGCATGGAATTCAAAGGAGGAGATAGACAGATGGGTCAGGGGAGAAAGAGAGAATGTCCACTTGGGAGAGATGAGGATTCCAGTCCCGCCACCCCGCTGACCAGATGCTCTCGGGGTATGCGAGAACACGTGGTCAGACAAGGAGAGAGCAGTAGGAGTAGCAGTGTTATCTGTGGTAATCCATGTTTCCGTCAGCGCCAAGAAGTCGAGGGACTAGAGGGTAGCATAGGCGGAGATGAACTCTGCCTTGTTGGCCACAGACCGGCAGTTCCAGAGGCTGCCGGAGACCTGGAACTCCAAGTGGGTCGTGCGCGCTGAAAAAAATGTGGCAAAGAAATGTACTTTTTTTACGAGTACAAAGTGTTATGGGGTGTTGTGAAGGGTTATAGTCTGTCATTTAACATTGCTCTTAGTCTGGTCTTATGTTCTCTTCCACAAGGCACTTGAGTAGTGAAATGGGAAGCCCTGCTCATAAAACTTACAAGTACCTGTTATCTCTTTTAGTCTCCTTTAGATCATATTGTTTGAAAATGAATGCATTACCCTAGAAGATGTAGGCAATAATATTAATCTTAATTGAGCCATAGAGAACCAGAGACCGTTGGAGAGGATGTGTGTGTGGTTATGGAGAATAATCATGTTAGTTCTGAACAATTATAGAATGATGCTCATTGTCTTTGACCTCTCTATCCGTCTCCCTCTTTTCTCTCATCGCCCTCTTTGGAAAAGGCCCAGTGCACTGCTTGGCACTTCACCCTCTGTACAGATGAGAGGCTGTCCTGAGGCACTGACAACCAGGTGGGCCACATGTTGTGGTGTGTGTGTATTTCTGTATCAACGGCACAAAAACTGCCCTCGCTAAAAAAAAAACATGAAAAGGAAAAAAAGAAAACAAGACAGATGACAGACAGGGACAAGTGAAGCCGGGGACTGCTGACACGGCGCACTGCCAGGACGTCGCCACGGCTCCCTGTCTCGTCTGGCTTTGACAAGCGATGTGGCTTCAGCACAGAAAGAAAAATCAGATCAGCATCGCAGGTCGATAAGCACCTGCATCATAATACGCTGATCCCTGTCATATATAAGCATGATGGGAGCCCTCTCTCTCCTCGCCCCTCTAGGGATGGTGATGTATGGCTGAGACTACTGGGACTGTGTGTGTGCTAGTGTGTGTGTGTTAGTGTGTGTGTGTGTGCGTTTCTATGGGGGGAACACCCTTAGTTATAGCCCCATTATCTGATATAAGACACTGGCAAAATAAGATAAACACATATTGTATCTAATCTCTTGCACATCAGATCAGTGGACGTAGGCCTACAATATTTCTAGACGCAGAGAGCAAGGGGCATGTATGTTTTCAGTCATATGTACAGTATGTTTTCAGTCATATATATACGGAATCCATATTAGGAACATTGTCATTCCTCCTCCCGCATGACAATGTTCCTAATACAGATTCCTTATTTAAATTGAGGTTGGCAACCAACTTTAAGGTGCACTACCACTACCAACTGGAATGGAGTGTAGACCTCAGTTAATCTTTCAATCACCCACGTGGGTATATGCTCCTAAAAACCAATGAGGAGATAGGAGAGGCAGGACTTGCAGCGTGTCAAGCGTCACAAACAGAACCGGGTTCTATTTTAGCGCCTGGCTATACAGACGCTCGCTGATGCGCACAAGCAGTGTGGGTGCAATGATTGAATAACATGTATGCGTAAATGTACTCTGCAACGCGAGTCACGCGACAAGAGCGGTGTGGTCAGCATGTCAGTCAAGCGGTGTGAATACTTTCTGAAGGCACTGTACATGCACACCCACTGGACAGGACGCTATTCTATCGCAGGGCCTAAAACAAATATTCTGTACAAACAAAACACAGATCATTAGTATTGCCAGGATCATATTTTAGAAATTCAGAAAGAAAAAAAGAAAAAGTGAGAGAGACAGAGGTTAAACAGTGTATTCGGAAAGTATTCAGACCCCTCAACTTTTTCCTCATTATGTTAAGTTACAGACTTATTCAAAAACGGATTCAATATTTTTTTTCCCTCGTCAATCTAAAAAAAAACATTATTCACATTTACATAAGTATTCAGACCCTTTACTCAGTACTTTGTTATAGCACCTTTGGCAGCGATTACAGCCTCGAGTATTTATAGCCTCGAGTCTTTTAGGGTGTGAGACTACAATCTCGGCACACCAGTATTTGGGGAGTTTCTCTCGTTCTATTCTGCAGATACTCTCAAGTTCTGTCAGGTTGGATGGGGAGCGTCGCTTTACAGCTATTTTCAGGTCTCTCCAGAGATGTTGAGAGTATCGTATCGGTTAAAGTCCGGGCTCTGGCTGAGTCACTCAAGGACATTCAGAGACTTGTCCCGAAGCCATTCCTGCGTTGTCTTGGCTGTGTGCTTAGGGTCATTGTCCTGTTGGAAGGTGAACCTTCACCCCAGTCTGAGGTCCTGAGCTCTCTGGAGCAGGTTTCTATCAAGGATCTCTCTGTATTTTGCTCCATTCATCTTGTTTCTCATGGTCTGAGAGTCCTTTAGGTGCCTTTTAGCAAACTCCAAGCAGGCTGTCATGTGCCTTTTACTGAGGAGTGGCTTCCGTCAGATTTTTGATTTGTGGAGTGTTACAGAGATGGTTGTCGTTCTGGAAGGTTCTACCATCTCCAGAGAGGACCTTTGGAGGTCCTCTACACCGACAATTAATCCACAGATAAAATGGTAAACCGAGTTACCTCCCTGACCAAAGCCCATCTCCCCCGATTGCTCAGTTTGGCCGGGCAGCCAGCGCTAGGAAGAGTCTTGGTGTTTCCAAATTCTTCCATTTAAGAATGATGGAGGCCACTGTGTTCTTGGGGACCTTCAATGCTGAGACATTTTTTGGTACCCTTCACCAGACTTTGGCTTGACACAATCCTGCCTCGGAGCTCTAGACAATTCCATCGACCTCGTGGCTTGGTTTTTGATCTGACATGCACTGTCAACTGTGGGACCTTATATAGAGAGGTGTGTGCCTTTCCAAATCATGTCCAATCAAATGAATTAACCACAGGTGGACTCTAATCAAGTTGTAGAAACATCTCAAGGATGATCAATGGAAACAGGATGCACCTGAGCTCAATTTTGAGTGTCATAGCAAAGGGTCTGAACACTTATGTAAATAAGGTATTTCTGTTTAAAAATGTTAATAAATGTGCAAAAAATTCTAAAAACCTGTTTTCGCTTTGTCATTATGGGCTATTTTGTGTAGATTGATGAGGAAACATTTGTATTTAATCAATTTTATAATAAGGCTGTAACGTTACGAAAATGTGGAAAAAGTCAAGGGGTATGATTACTTTCCGAATGCACTGTATGAATGTAAAAACAAGCATTTTTGTACCTTTACCGTCTCTATGCTGATTTATGTACATTGTGATCTCGCTCATTCGTCGTTCAGTATTGCTAATAACAAGCATTGGCCTGTTTCTGCTTGGCCTCCGTAATAACGATGGCTGGCGCTGTGGCAGGCACCGTGGTCAGGGGATGTTTACACCTGTCCCTGAATGGCCGCCCTCCACCGCTGCACACCTCTCGGCCAATGAGGGTGCGGCGCCCACTAACATGTGCAAATGCGGGTCAGCGAGTGAGGGAATATTTATTGTGTTATTACCCACACTCACTCTCCCTCCCCTGCAAGGTGAAACCAAACTTTGCATACAACCTTGCAAACCTCTGCCTCCTCTACCTCTACAACACCACGTCTCTCCACCCTGCATCTCTCATCGGAGGCATAGGAGTATACAGTATTTATTTACAATACTTCTCTGGTATGTTTATTAGTAATAGGTGGACAGAAACCGTTTGTGTATGCGTGTGCGGCGAGCTTGCCTGCACACGTGTGTGTGTGTGTGTGTGTGTGTGTGTGTGTGTGTGTGTGTGTGTGTGTGTGTGTGTGTGTGTGTGTGTGTGTGTGTGTGTGTGTGTGTGTGTGTGTGTGTGTGTGTGTGTGATGTACTGATGGCTAAGGGAAGGGATGAGCAGCACATGTTTAAACAAGAGCATTAGGCTAAAGAGAGGGTCAAAATTGGCACGGCTCAGCCAGCCTAAGACTAGCTGCGGAGACTCAGCCATGGCCGGTTAAACCACAAACAAACACAGACACAGACACAGACAGAGACAAATGGGATGGAGTCTAGGATGGGATGGTGTCTGGCTGGTGTGGTGCTGATCTGTTTTGGGGGAAAAATGGAGTGGTGTGTCTAGTGTGTGTGTGTGTGTGTGTGTGTGTGTGTGTGTGTGTGTGTGTGTGTGTGTGTGTGTGTGTGTGTGTGTGTGTGTGTGTGTGTGTGTGTGTGTGTGTGTGTGTGTGTGTGTGTGCCATGCGTCTATTTGATGGGGCCAAGCACACAAGCAGGGAGCTGCCCAAGGGGTGATTGAAGTTGGTGACATTTTAAGGCTATTGAAAACAAAAGCTAATAGGCGTTGCAGCGTGCGGGAATTGTGTCTGGTTCATGTTTAACAAAACAAGGTCAAAGGGGTTGTCAGGCTGTGAATTCCATAAATAACTTGATAATGGGATTTTAAAACAAGCCGTCCACCAGCCCTAGCCTCCCCACCTCTCTCTTCCCCTCCTTTCAGAAAAGGGGGGAATATTAGAATGCAAATGGATTCACACCGCATCCTCATAAACAACGGTGTTCATTTAACCCCCGACCCCTACATTTAACTGCCCATCAAGTAATTTGTGCAGTGCAAGACACGTGGAAGTGGGTCCAGGAAAGAGCCGGAGGAGGGGTGTGTGTGCTTGTTTGTGAGGGTGTGTGTGTATGTGTATGCACCACTGTCAATGTGTGTTCACCTGTATGTACAGTATGTGTGTGTGTGTGTGTGTGTGTGTGTGTGTGTGTATGTGTGTGTGTGTGTGTGTGTGTGTGTGTGTGTGTGTGTGCGCATCTGTCTGTATTTGTCTTTTCTTGTGTGTGTGGGTTCAGAGTTTACCATTTGCAATGCTCAATTAATCTTGTCAGCATGCATTTACGAGTGAATTGAACACCTTTTAAAATGCGCAGTCTGGCTTTGTCACTCTCTCCTTTTCCATCCATTACGGCGACAGAGTCTGTATCCCAAATGACACCCTATTCCCTATGTTGAGCACTACTTTTGACCAGGGCCCATAATGCTATGGTCAAAAGTGGTGCACTATACAGTGAATAGGGTGTCATTCGGGATAAATCCACAGTCTCTCAGAGGACCTCAGCACAACAGAGCTGATTAAAACATATTACAGCCTCCTTAGCATACCATGCTCTAAAGGATAAAAGTTCATATCGCTTTATCCAGCCTTTATAATGTGTTTGGCTGATTACTGTGCTTGTCCTCTGTACAGGGTTGCTTTCATTCGGTACCAAACGGAAGACGACGGAATGAAACAGAATGAAACCTGGACTTGTCCAATGAGAAACGCTCATTTTCATTTTTTTAAATGTTTTCTGTTGTTAGTCTTAATGAATATGACCCTGGTCTCAATCAGAGATTGTGTCATAAATGGTTGGTCACTCTTTCCATTGGTAACATGAGGGGGCATCTGTCAGTGCCAGCACGCTCTTTCACGCCTATGTCAGACGAACACACCGACGCACGCACGCATGCACACGCACACGCACACACACGCACACACACACACAAGCTAGTCCTCAGCCTGTGGGCATATTACCCATCTGACCTTCTTATTGTCCCACTGTTAGAGCTGTAGGGGGAACAGAGAGAAAGAGCAAAAAATGACTTAAGCAAGAAACGCAAGATGAGACACTAGAGGCATATAAAGACAGGGGGAGAGAAACTAGACAAAATAAAGGTAGAGAAATCTAGCGGTAGATACACTGAGAAAGAAAGAGAGAGCGAGAGAGAGAGAGAGAGAGATTTCCCACAGATCACATAGACCCACAAAGAATTTGAAAACAAATCAAACATAGATAAACTCCCATATATGTTAGGAGAAATACAACAACGTGCCATCACAACAGCAATACTTGCCATGAGAAAAGGGCAGCCAGTGGAACACAAACAACATTGTAAACACCACCAATAATTATCTGTTTATTTATCTTCCCCCACTATTCACACTACAACTATTTGCACATTGCTAAAAAAACACTGTACATAGCTGATAATATAACACTTGAAATGTCTTTATCTTTTTGAAACCTTTTTGAGTGCAATGAATACTGTTAATTTCTAACCGTTTTTTGTTGATGTTGTTAAATTTGTTTCTTCTCACTTTTGTTGATTGTAAATTTAACTTGCTTTGCCAATAAAGCCCCTTTGAATTGAATTGAGAGAGAGAGTGAAAATTACAGTAGGAAGGAGAGAGAGTCAGTCAGAGAGAGAGAGAGGCAGTCTCACAGTGACAGTAGCAACAGGGGCCCGTTTGAGTGCAGTGCGACGGCTGCGGGCCCCCTTCTCTTAATCCCGGGTGTTTGTCGCCGCTAATTACGACGGACAAGCCTCTTTATCGAACCTACTCCTGCCGCTGCCATTAGGATGCACGAGCCGCTGCTGTTGTTTTAAACGCTCTCATTAAACACACAAATCAGCGCTGTTGACAGAGTGCTTTTGAATTAAGCGTCTCGCCCTCCTCGCTAGCGCCGCGCGACAACAACGCTAGCAGGGCCCAGGACAAGGAGCAATTTATAACGCCATTAGCCACACTCGCCGAGGTTACAGGCATCAAAATTGTTCCCGTCTAATTATTCCTAATGGATACAGGGAGGGGAGCGGCGCTCAGGACAGCTTTTTCATTAGCCCTCAATCAAGAGGGTCGGGGGAGAGAGGGGTGGGCCAAATGTACTGTGCCGAAGTGTGTGGAGTGAGCTGGCGAACAGAAAATCAAAAATAATCTTGTTTGCTTTTTTCACAATGCAACATACAGTGGATGCATTGGAGAGGGAGATTAGGGAAGAGGAGAGAGAGAGCGAGAGAGAGAGAGAGAGAGAGAGAGAGAGAGAACACACTCTTGACAGTAGTATAATTCTTACACAGTGGCATATCAAGCATTTCATTGCATGTTGCTTTTAGTGTGATCAATACTAATGCCAGAATGAACTTGTATCATTTAATAGACTTCTTAGACACAGCTAATCAATGGTGAAATTAAGGTTTGGGGAAAATGTTACTTTCTTTATATGAATTCTGATCATTGTTAGATTAAATGAAAATGTCTATTGTTGGGGAAAACATGTGAGGGTACACAGATTAATATGTGGTGAAATGTACGCTAATGACCACTAGACGAATAGACTGGTGATGTAGTATACAACATTAGTTCATACAGTAGTTCATGTGACCCGTTTCAGGAAACTAGGCGTGTGTCGCGGGTCACACAGAAGAGATGTTTGAACGTAAACTTTTTTTTAATCTAAATGTTTTTTGGGGCAGAAATGCCTTCTCGAACATGTAAACTTTCATGCGCCTTAATAACAAACTTGTATGCCATCTGTAAATACGAAAAAAATGGTTAAGTTACGAGACTAGTTGGTTAAGCCACAGAAAATGACAGCAACCTTCCTGTTACCCATGATTGGCTGAGATAATGAGTGGGCTGGACATGCCGAGAGATGAGCTTGGATAGGTCTGTCTTAAAACACGCTACTGTCTATTTGAGCTGGTCAGTTTGAATGCTGCTTCTTAAAAATGTATCACGTTATATAACGTAACAAAAGACTAAGCTATGCAAGTATCTATTTCAATAGAACATTCTGCCAGAGCGCAGAATAACTGATGAATTTACAAATGCTCAACACCGGTTGAATATGGCCGGTGTCAGTAAACGTCTGCAAAAAAACAGAATTAAATTGTTGCCCGGAGCACAGTTACAGTCACCAACGCTCTGGTTAACATGAAAACAGCCTAACCAGCTCTGCTGGGGCGAGTAAAATGGTTTGCGTTTGGGTGGTGGTTAAAGCTTAAGATGATTCATATGGCATTGCACACGGTCAGTGTGAACCAGAGGGACTTGACAACTGGCCAAGCAAGCTTTAGAAACAAAAAGGAAATGACACAGGACGTCTTATTTAATGAAAGGGGTTTCAGTCTGCCGTGGAGCATTCATCCATGTATACGGGTAAGAGTCCAGCTTCAGTTTCAGATATTATGCAATTCTAATTTTGTCAGAAAGTTGTTTTCCTTGCAAGTTAAAGCTTACTGTTAGCTAGCTAGCTGACGTTAGATGGCTCGCTAGCTAACATTACGTTTGTAATCTGTGTGTAGTAATGTTATCTCATAATGCCATTTCGCATTGCTAGTTATAGCCTAATGTTAGCTAGCTAACTAGCTAACATTGAACCTATTTGGTTAAGTTTAGCTAGCTATGACAATCGATTTGAATTGCTAGTACTCTGTTGTGAAGGACAGTATTGTGACGTGGTCAACATCCCACAGCTGGTTGGACTGGAGGATGGTACGGTGATTGTGGAAAGCTATAGCTGGCCACAACACCTGACTCCGTACTTCAGACCGCTGCCAAAGTTCAAGCAGTACCAGCACTTCAGGTGAATATAATTTGCATTGCATTGTATGAGGTTATTCTTCTTTTCTAAAATTGGGAGGTGAATTGATGTTGTGTAAAGTTGTAATGTCTCAATTGTTTTTATTATTTCCTGTATTACAGCTTCGATGCTCTGGAGCCTGGTGTTGTTGTCACCAAGGAGCGTTCAGACTCAATCGGGACCAGGTTTCAGCTGCTGCGCAACTCTGACATCCTTCCTCCTATAGATGGTATGCCTGTACAAGCAGCACCTGGACTGGACACAGCTAGACAAACATATGTTTTTGAGAAGATCAGGGAGTTTTGCGACGAAGAGGCTATGGACATCACATGATCTGCACCAAAGTCAAGGGCAGGACAGAAACAAGCTCTCCGAATATAGATTCCCTTGTTTATGTGTGGTTCGGACGGACCAGTCATCAGCACTATCTGCAGTTCCTCTATTCACGTGACTCTCTCCTAACACACGCCATACGTTGCTGCTACAATTAATTATTTATCCTGCTGCTCAGCCACTTTACCCCTGATTGCATGCATATAACAACCTCGTCTATCACTGATATCGTTATTGATATGACTAAAATGATATTGTTCATGTACATACTGTATATTATTTTATTTATATTGACACGATCTATTTCTGATATTGCTACTATGCAAGTAACCATTTGGCTGTACAGTTTACACCTTCTGTAGAGATCCATCCACTTGGCAAGATGTGGCTGGGGATTATAGCATTTCTTTCACATCACCCATCAATTTAGACAAGTGTGTCTGGGTAAGCATCATCTAATATTTATAAAATATTCTTATCTGGACACTTTCTGTTTACCTGGAATTTTTCCTTATTGTAGGCTACTACCACTTTTAGTCTTAATCTTTACCACACTACTCACTGTTTAGGACATGACCTCACATGTGAATCCTTAAAGAAATGGGGGGTCTGGGAGTGGTTTAAGAGGTTGAAGAGGCTGGGGCTGGTTTAAGAGGGTGTGAACAATGCTGAATGGGTGTTGACAAAGGAGAGCTCTCCAGTAGGTACCATAATATTCAAAGGCCATTTTCTCAAAAGTGAGTTTACAACTTTCAAAGCATAATTACTTTCCCATTGTTCCTCAAATGCAGTGTATGGTAAACAATTTTGTAGCTCTGAGTCTCTACTTTCATATAATGTAAAAAACACCATTTCTAATTTTGCTACAGCCGTTTTGAGCCGGTTGTTCACATATGCAAAACCCGACTGCACATTAACAAAAAATGTACTCCGCTGTCAAACACAGCAACCCCTGCCAAACAGAGCCTTTGATTGGTATATCCTACAACCTCCCAGGGCCAATCCCTTTCATGCTCTCTGTATATCCACCTCTACATCCACATCCACCCGCAATTAAGTCTCCCCTAAGAGTCCTCGATCATACCATATCTGTCATCTCACAATGGGTAGGCAAGAAAGACAGAGAAGAGAGAAAAGCCAAATTGTGACTGTTAACCATATTTTACAAGCCATTAAACAGGAGGACATTACAGGCATAGTGGAAATCCCTTAACGATGTCTGACATATGTGAGGAAGGCAGTTAGCACCTAACATTAAGACGTGCCAGCCCACTGATCAGAGGGGACATTGTCCATGGGGGAGGTATCAGTGTTAATTAGGGGATAAATGCCCCCCCCCCATTCTCCTCCCCACCTCCCGCCTTGCCCCCCCCCCTCACCACCTCTAGCAGATATGTTGGAGATCATAGCTCATTTGAGTGTAATTTGCTCTGTTAGCTCGGTTATGGCAGGGACTGGTACTCACACTCACACTGGTACTCTGCTGGGAGGAGAGTTACAAGAGGAAGCTAACTAAGCAGCACGCCAGTGGAGACTTAACGGTGGAGGGAGTCAGTAACTTCTGAATTGTTATCGGGTTGGCTCCAGAGCCCATTTGATAGCCTGCCACTCATCTGCAGTACATAGTCTATGATCTAGATATTGTAAAACACTATGGGCAGAATCTACATCAAATGGATGAAAAAAAGGCTGATTCATATTCTAGAGGAGTATTATACAATTTGGTTGACTCATATGCAACTACTAAATCATCAATATGTTTTTCATGCTAGATTGGACACAATTGTTAAGACAAAATTAGTTCCAGTACAATGTTTGATGTATTGTCACAGGTGTGACCGAAACATTTAATTACTTCTTTATTTTGCCACTCAACCCAAACTTGAAGAAACCGTACATATGTTAGGCAGAGCTCCCGAACGCTCTTGTTTAAACCTGGGCTGGCGTAGGATCAGCAACACTGATTTCTCTACCGCCTCGCATATTTCCAGGTTCAATTCCACCTGAGGTGTAACCCAGATTATAACGATATCTTCAAACAAGCCTGATTAAAACTGTCTGTCTTTCCGATCAATATGTTCTCACGTGGACAACACGGAAGGGTAGGATCCATGAATGTGTGACTGTCCTACTATGGACACCATACCCTCATCCTACCCTTCCACGTTGTCCAAATTAGGACAGTCACACATTCATGGATGTCAGAGTCACTTAGAGTTTGGAGTTGGTGTGGATGTGTGACTGTCTTAATATGGACACCGGAATACATGCTAAGGTGTAGTGGTGGTGGTAGTATGATGGAGGCACATGGCTGGCGCTTCCAGGCCATACCCTCTCGCCTGCGGAGCATTGGGGGGCACTGAGAGAGACGGAATCGGGCTAAGCATCCCTCACACTCTCCTATTTAGCCTATAGCACTTTGTGTCGCAACTGAGAAACTGTAGAGGTGCACATGCTAGAACGCACACATTACGCACACACATATGACTGTGCATGTGAGCATGAGAGGGTTTGGGAGGGAAAGAGAGGGAGGGAGGAAGAAGGAGAAAGAGAGAGAGAGAGAGAGAGAGAGAGAGAGCGAGAGAGAGAGAGAGAGAGAGAGAGAGAGAGAGAGCGAGAGCATGTGAATGACAAGTGGACTTATCTCATCTTGTCCATAAATACATAAGAACACATAACAACGTGTGAACATTCGTTCAACCAATGGGCTCTCGCCTAATCGGACGTGCTAACTGGACCAGGATAACACACAGCTCCATGCGGCTCCTCCCCCCATGCCCTTCGGCCAGACTGATGTACAGTGTTGGACAGTCCAGAATCATGCCCTGCAGCAGAACTAACCAATCAGGTTGAATTATGCTCTGTGCGTGTGGAGCGACATGTCTGGGGTGTTCAGACTGGATACAGCGATTCTGGGCTAGCTATGATGTGTGACCAATTGCGCCAGAGAGAAATGCCCAAGCGCTTGCACAGGATAGGTCAGGGGGAATGTCAATCTCTTTGTGTAGGTAAAGGTGTGGAAAAACCTGTACCAGACTGGAGCTCAACAAGATAGAAAAATTGGATGTGGATTTTTTGTTGTAACAGTTGTAATTGTTTTTACCAGTAAGCTCAACATGTTTTATCCTCACACTTGCTACAAATTGTGGAAATTTCTCCACATGCATCACTTTTGGCACCTTGTCATCAATTAACCTGCCTTTCCAACCATATGTTACCAATATTGTATTTTGCTTATTGTTGTACCTTTTGTCCATTTTACTAACAAAAATGACTGGTTATACAAGACATGTTCATTTTTAATGCACTTCAATGTTGACTGATTTCTCTTTTTATGTGTCGGCATGGAACTGCAAATGGTTCAGTAGAAATATGCACTCAAGGACTTGGAGATTTAACTCTGGAAAATGGTTGAAAACAGACAAAGTATATCAGTTTAGCAGCAATGTAGCTCTGGTTTACCATTTGAACATCTTAGCTGTGTTCAAACCGATATATTCCAGACTCCACCAAAGAAAAGAAAAAACATGGAGGCAAAAAAGGAGGGAAAAACATGCAATTAAGCATGACTAAAAGACAACGATAAGCAGTGACTAATATCCAATTAAAGCCAGAGGAATTTATTTTAAAGTAATTAAGCGTTTATTAATGTGATTTGTAACCCCTGAAGTGTCACAGAATATGCTAAACACTAAAGTGAAATTTCCTTCACACCCCTGCCATTGCTGAAACGTTACACTCATTTGCCATTTTACTGACGCCCAATTTAACAAACGACGTAGTCTTACGCCGGATCAAAACTTTCACGTATCCGCCAATCAGAATCAGGAGCAAGTCTGAACATACCTGACGTTGATCAAACAGCCTCCAGCTTTCCCCTTCAATGTTTTATATATATTTTTTCTATTTTTTTAATTCTTCTTCTTAAACTTCTGTTTTTCTGTTGACCCTCAGATTACATTATTAAACAGTACCTTGAAACCATTAAAAACAAGGATCTGGATAGAATATTAGAGGACAACATATACAGCAGAGTAAGAATTAGTATGTACTGTATGCGTATGGACGTAGCTACTGTAAACTCACTCATCTCTGGTTACTTGCAAATTATTTTTATGAGGCCAAGATGAAAGAAAAACATTGCAAAAAAAAGCTAAGAAAGAGAGAGAGTGGGTAGTAAAGAGAGAACTACAGTGTCTCAGGGGTAACAGAGTCTAGAGAGAGAGAGAGGGAGAACGAGGGATAGGCGATCCAGAGGGACTACTGTGTCCATCACTGTGAAACGACCATTGCCCCTCTCAGCCCCCTGATCTCCTGTGTGTGTGTGTGTGCATGTGTGCGTGTGTGTCTGTGTGCGTGCGTGCGTGTATCCCAGCGCTCTGTGGTCATCATGAGACCTGACAGACCGCTCCGGGGGGCATGGAGACGATGCCAAGTTCAGACGCTGGGCTCGCTGCGACGCACAGCCCCGTGCTGACAGGGGTCCCGCCACCTCCTTCTGCGTAATTTAACACTGTTTTCCTGGCTCCAAGACGACTGAGCCTGGACACACTCCGACACTTTACAGCCCCCTCTCTCTCTCTCCCAGTTTCCCTTAGCCTCTTGGGTCCCCTCATTGCACCCTAAGCACTTCTCTACTGTACGTTGCTGACCCTAAGCCCAATAGTTTTGTCTTCATAGCTCTATAGTCCCTCCACAAAGGCCAAATGGTCCTTCTGGTTTTAGGCATTCTGCCCATCTCTTCCCGGACCATTATAGATCAGTCGCGGGATGAATGAGTCCAGCCGCTTCTATGTGAATTACAGTTCTGAGCAGTCTGGCAGAGTCGGATGGGATATAAAATTACCTGCAGTCTATCTACTGTGGAGTATGAAAACTGATACATTTAACCAATTGCTTAGTACCCCTAAATCATGTAGAGTTATTGCTTAGTACTCCTATATCATGTAGAGTTATCGCTTAGTTCCCCTATATCATGTAGAGTTATTGCTTAGTTCCCCTATATCATGTAGAGTTATTGCTTAGTTCCCCTATGTCATGTACAGTTATTGCTTAGTACCCCTATATCATGCAGAGTTATTGCTTTGTACCCCTATATCATGTAGCGTTATTGCTTAGTACCCCTATATCATGTAGAGTTATTGCTTTGTACCCCTATATCATGTAGCGTTATTGCTTTGTACCCCTATATCATGTAGAGTTATTGCTTTGTACCCCTATGTCATGTAGCGTTATTGCTTAGTACCCCTATATCATGTAGAATTGTAGATTGTCTTCCCCATATTGTGTCAGACGTCTGATTGCTTAGTACCCCTATATCATGTAGAATTGTAGATTGTCTTCCCCATATTGTGTCAGACGTCTGATTGCTTAGTACCCCTATATCATGTAGAATTGTAGATTGTCTTCCCCATATTGTGTCAGACGTCTGATTGCTTAGTACCCCTATATCATGTAGAGTTATTGCTTAGTTCCCCTATGTCATGTAGCGTTATTGCTTAGTACCCCTATATCATGTAGAATTGTAGATTGTCTTCCCCATATTGTGTCAGACGTCTGATTGCTTAGTTAGCCTGAGTTATTTAGCACTTTCCTACTTTTTTTCTTTTCTACAACCATTCTCTTGTCTCTCCACACATCTCTGAGCTCTGCTGCTCTTCCCAGGCCCTGACATATTCTCTAAAAGCTGATCTAAGCTACTCCGTCTCTGCTATCTCCTGGGCTTCCCTGCCTGGCTCCCCTCTCTCTGGGATCTCTCATCTGGCCTCTCTATCTCTCTCTCTCTTCCCCTTTTTCTCATCTCCTACCCTGCTTGACAGCTCCATCTGATCCACAGGACTTTCTGCTATTTCACAGCCTCGACTAGGGCTTTCAGCTTAAATCTCTATGGTTCATCCTCTTAGGCCTCAACTCCTCTTCCCCCTTCTTCCCACTGGTTCTCAGTGTGTGGCTGTGTGGCAGTGTGTATGGTTGTGCCCCAAACGCCACCCTGTTTCCTATATGCTGCACTACTTTTGACCAGGGCTCATAGGGATCTGTGTTGGGAATAGGGTGCTATTTGGGACACAGCCCATGTAGTTTCACTCCCGAGTGAAGCGCAGGTAAGGTTCCTATGGTTTGCCTGGTTACCCTGCTTTTCTCACAGCAGTCATTTCACTCACTGCTGTATGAGGCGGATGAGGCGGGTGATTTGGTCCTTGATATGCAGGAAATGGTGTGTCCCCATGTAAAGCGATGGCTTTTGTCTCAATCTCGACGTTACGTGTGGACTCATGGAGTGTCGTATCTATTCAGAAAGGGATAGCGGTTCGGTCAAAGGCAGGAAGATGGGAATCAATGGATACATTTTTTCGGAAGTAACAAAGGGCAATTGTATACACGACAATTTGCCTATTGAAAACCTAAAAAACCCACAATCAACATTCTTGTAATAACATTTTTTTAAGCTCAGTAGGTAGATAAATATATAATCTGTAGCATGTTCTAATTAATTAAAAATAAATAGTAGATTACTAATCTCAATATAAATACCTCCTCTTCCCCCTTTTCTTATCAAGCCAGTGTATGACTTCTGTGCTTTTTAAGAGGAAATGAAATGAAGTGTCCAACAGACTGGCTTCAGTGGAGGGATGTTGGCTTGGCTGATTTAGTGTGTGACTCAGTCTGTATGAATGTGAGAAAGCATCACAGACAGTGGTCACAGTCTCTCCCTAAGCGGGAGTAAGCATTAGGACAATAGCGTGTCTTTGTTTGGGGCTAGACAGCGAGAGTATCGCATTACCCTGGTCTGGGGCTAGCCAGACTCCTCCTCCCCCCACCCCTCCACCCGGTCAGCTAGACTGCCCCACAAGCCCCCCACTCCTCCTCATTTAAACCCAGGGTCTGGGTGGCCCCCACCTAAAGCCACTGGCCCCCACCTGAAGCCTCCTTTAACTCTTCCCTCTCCCTTCTTTAACTCCAATATCCTCCGTGTCAGTGGGCCACATCTGTCATTTTGAATCCCCACCATCTTTTCCCGCTCTCGCGCTGGAGGTCAGGGGTTAATAGGGACCAAAACAACGGTGCGGGGAGCAGACACAACAAACAACGGCCCGTGGGATTTATGTGCCCTGTGTGTGCTGTCTTTTTTTGTCCGTCCCTCCTTCCCTCCCTCTTTCTTTCCTCCATGCTCCTCACTAACCAGGCAGGCTGACAGCAGGGCCTGTCAATACCCCCGTCGCCTGGACAGTCATTTATACCTATTTGCACGGTTAATTGCCATTTTATTGGTTTCTATTTACATGAGAAGAGGCTTGTTAGACAACTAATAAAGAGACTGAAGAGAGAGGCAGCCAAAAGTAATTAACACATACGGTTAACAATGTGGAACTGTAAACCTAAAATGCATGTTGCGCTTGTAGTCGTTTCACCACGCGTGCAGAGGATAATTGTTTTTTTTCTCTGTTTGTGGTGTTGACAGACTGATAGTGAAGTTAAGAAGCTGTTATATTAACAGTTAGGCAGGTGTTTGGTGAGAGGGGGAGAAGTAGAGGGGAATGTAGAGGTATTGTGGATGTCAGGACACTTGGCTATGTGCGTGTGTTTTTTGTATGTGTCTGCGTGTGCATGCGTGCGTGTGTGTCTGTTGCGTGGCATGCATGAATCCATGTGTGCATACATGTACAGTATGTGTACATGCGCTTGTGCATAGTCAGGTGTAGGTCAATAATAAGAAAATAGCTGGGTGGGAGAACATAGACCCCTAAACTACAAGTGGGGTCTTGTCAGCTGGAAGATTACACAGCTATGGGGACAGAGAATTCCTTAATTTTACATTTATAGTGGTTATGTATTTACTGTGGCCATCAGTTAACTGGTATAACTCCCCTTCTCACAGACATTCAGTACAGCATGGGAGTGACAGAAAGTAACAGGGGAAAAGAAAAGACAAGGATCTACTGTAGGGGAGTGCGTATGAAAGCAACAAAGAGAGGGGCCACTGGCCAGTATTTGGCTGATTAAAGAATGATAGACTGGAGAAAAGACAGAAGTGGACAGAGTCAAAACAGTAGGAGAGAGAGGAGATGGAGCGGAATACGATGCACTGGCTTATCCTGCAAATCCCTCCGTGTGCCCATACGGAGAGTAGAGGCGGCGGAGAGTCAACTCTTGGCCTTCTGTTTGCTCAGCAACCCTCGACTGGCATGGAGGAGATGTATGGAAAGAGAAAAGGGACAAATGTGTCTGGGTGTTGCCGGGGGAGGGATCGTGTTGTTGATTTAATTTTCTTGCCTGCTCGACTGTTCTACGCGCCTACTCTACATTCACGCAGACATAGGTAACTCCCCCCTATTCCCACACACACGCAAACACACAGACACATACACGCACACACACACACACACACACACATACCAATCCTCTGGTACCCCCTAGAGAGAAGTGATCAGAGGTCTCCCCCCCTCTTCCTCCCCCTGCCTAATTCAGCTCTACAATCATGTTTTGTAAGAGTCAGCAGCAAAACGGATGGTCAAAAAAGATAGGTAGAATAAAAAAAGAAGAGAGAAAAAAAGAGAGAGAGTATCGATTAGCCTTCAGAGCTCCACGTGGGCCACTCTCATCGATTAGGAGCAGGAGAGAAGCGAGCTCTGGCAACCTTCTCCCTCCTTCCCTCCCTCCCTCTCTGCTCTCTCTCTCCAGGGCCCTTTATCCATGAAGAGAGTGATATAATGGCCCTTTGAGAAGGACTGAAGGAGGGAAGGAGGGGTAGAGAGGGATGAAGACGAGAGGAAGGGGAGGGGGGGTCTCTCTCTCTCTCACTGTAGCGTCTGGATGCTGGATGGGGGTGTCAGGGAAGAGGATGAGAGGGAGGAGGGGGAGAAAGACACCAAGAAGAAGGAAGAAAGTCTCAATGACAAAAGGTCGGGGCAGCTGGGCTTAGGGCGACGGGGACCAAAGGGAGTAGTGGGGGATAATCTGCTAAAGCCCAGAAAGGAGGGATTCAGCATGCGCACCACCCTCGTAGGGCCTAAGAGCAAATTTGCACATAAATAAGGAGCCAACTTTTCTTTGAACGCGAGGTCGAGGGAGAGGCGCAGCTGCCTACCGGCTGCTTGGTTAGACTCAGAGACCTAGGCAAAGTTCCGCGTTTTAAGCTCTGCTAGGGACTAGGGAGATCGCTTTTTTGTCTGTGTAAAAAAGTAAGCAAAGATATTTATCATTTCTTCCTTTCGAGTGGCTGTTTTCTTTTACGTCTTCCTCCCTCTGCCCCTCAGCCCTGTTGGTTGGTCTAGCCCTCAAAGACTCTGCTTTCTGTCGATTGTCGACTTCCCTGGACTTTGGGGACAACTGTTTGTGTGTGAGAGAGAGAAACGCTTTGTTCCTCTCTACAGTGGGGTTTGGAGACGTGCAAATGCAATAAGGCATACAATGCACACATGCGTGTGCACACACACAAACGTGCACACAGAGACACACACGCACGCGCACACACACACACACACACACACACACACACACACACACACACGCGCGCACACACACACACACACACACTGCCATAGCTTTATCCTATTCTGTACGTCTCAACAGAGAATTCGATTCTAAATACACATTTCCCAAACCCACCTGTGAATCAACTGCTTAAACTTCACTGTAGAAAATTAAATAATAATAATAATGAACCATTCAAACATCACACTTTCTCTCCATGTGATTCCATGATATAAAATGACCAACATTTAACCAGGTAGAATAAATCCTATATAACATACCGTGGCTTCACAAGACTATGCTCAGAGAGAATTCGAAGTAAAACCCCAAAACACTTTCTCATCGCTCGCCAATACAATATTCCCAAGGTGTTCCAATGACTCTTCTCATTAATCGTAGAGATAAAGCTGGATTTTGGGAAAGTCATGAGAGGAGAGGTGGAGAGGAAGAGACACTGGAGTGAAATGAGATGGAGAAGGTGGGTATTGATCAATCCTTGGAAGTTATGAACCAACTGTCATTTCCCTTTCAGGAGCAGCTCAATAGGTATTGACTGGAGATGAAAAGCGTGTGCAAGTACGCTGGAGCCTTAAGGACGAGAACAGAAAGACGACAAGGAGAATTCATTGGCTTATGAGCAGGAACATCTAGGCCTATAGGTACTCAAAGGGACATGCAAGCATGCACATCAGGACAAAGACAGACTCACACAATGAATTCACATACACGCATCCTCATACTCCAACCCGTACACATGTTTAAATGCATTCAGACTCACACAGACAGACACACACACACTCACACACCACACACACACCAAGAGATATTAGCCTATGTGCCCTGGTGTGGCGTGAGGCGTGATGGGATCATGGTAAGAACATGTTGTCATGGAGAGATGGAACGAGAGAGCGAGAGAAAGCCGGGGGGGGGGAGATAGCGGGAGGGAGACGTGCAGTTGGTGTGTGTGTTTGCAGGGTCCTCCACGGGAGAGAGGATTTGAGAGGGTGGCGTGTGTCCGTCTATCCCCTGGCCCACGGGAGGTGCCAGACTCGCCGTGAGCAGCCGGTGGACATTGACGGGCTTGTGTCGCCCACTGAGTGACGGACCGGATCACAGACACCCTGCGAGGCAGGGATGAAGGGAAGAAGCGAAAGCTTTGGGCCTCCCTAATCCCGGCTCATTCGTGTTCCATGTTCCGCGGCTCCCGACCGTGCTTAGCCGGAATTTCACGCCAGAATCGTCCTCCCTGAAACCGCTACTCCGCTAAATGGATAACGCCGGGAAGCAATAGGATGAGCCACCTTTAGCTCATGGGCATCCCTTCTCTATTTCACTCGCTCTTTCTTTTTCCTCTCTTTCTCTCTGTTCTCTTCTTTAAATGTGGGTTTTTCCTCCTCTACCTTGTCCTACTCCCTCCATCTTTCTCTCATATTTATGTTATTCTTTTTTATCCTCCTCTTCCTCTCTTCCTCTTCTCCCTCACTCCTCCACATCCCTCTTTTCCATGCTAGCGGCCCCATTCACAGAAGGGTGCCCATCTGATTGCCCATCCCTCCGTCACACTCCTCCCGTCTCGTCTTAGAGAGAACCAAGCGGAACGATGTAATTCACAAAGACGAGGAGCAGACGAAGGAGGATGAGAAATAAAATAAAGAAAAAGAGAGAGGGAATGAGAGGGAAAGAAAAGGGAGAGGGGAGGAGGGGGGTTTGGAGGCAGTTAGTAGCCTAGTCTCCCCCTAGCGATGTACTGTACTGAACAGGGCGCCCACAGAGCGAAAGAGAGAGAGAGAGAGAAAGAGAGAAACCACAATTTGAATCATAGCCACCGATGTCATCCTCCATCCTTGCCATCTTTCTCCTGAAGAGCTAGGCAGAACACAAGCTGGCTCTCTGCATCTCTCAAATCCAGACCAGAACTAAGTCCCTCCCAGATGAATGGCAGCGAACGACAACAACATCAACAGCTAAGCATGTTAGCAAAGCATCTCGCCATGCGCATGTGTGTTGGCTGGCTCAATGAATAGCAATGAAAGCCGAGTGGCCCTCTGCAGATCCAAGACAATTACGCTAGAACAGGCCTGTTGTACAGTGCATAAATAACGGCCCCTTGGAATCCCTTACAGTCTCAGCTTATGGAAAGTCAATGTGAAAGGCACCATTTGGGTATTGGAGAAAAACAAAGACCACTGGCTGGTATCTCACAAACACCAAGACATTAGTGGGAGATAAATACACAATTGGGGATTGTGGATTTTAAGTGACCCAGAATTCGACATGTCTTTAGGCAAATTGCTGTCTGTAATGTGGCACAAACTGTAGGTCCACCCTATGATATATTGTAAATTATAAACAGGGTGGTTCGAGTCCTGAATTCTGATTGACTGAGTCCATTCTAACTTTTTAAATAGCTTACAGAAACGAAATAACAAAATATAGACCTATCCCATCTTTGCTAAATACCTATCCCATCTTAATGCTAGATACCTGTTAGCAGTCCACATTGTTCTAAGCAATTGCATGGCTTCAATATGGGAACATATTACATGACCAAAAGTATGTGGATACCTGCTCGTCAAAAATCTCATTCCAAAACCATGGGCATTAATATGGAGTTGGTCCCCCCTTTGCTGCTATAACAGCCTCCACTCTTCTGGGAAGGCTTTCCACTAGATGTTGGAACATTGCTGCTGGGACTTGCTTCCATTCAGCAACAAGAGCATTTGTGAGGTCTGGTGCTGATGTTGGGCGATTATGCCAGTCGCCGTTCCAATTCAACCTAAAGGTATACGATGGGGTTGAAGTCAAGGCTCTGTGCAGGCCAGTCAAGTTCTTCCACACAGATCTCACCACAAAGTTGTTGCCACAAAGTTGGAAGCACAGAATTGTCTAGAATGTCATTGTATGCTGTAGCGTTAAGATTTCCCTTCACTGGAACTAAGGGGCCTAGCCCGAATCATGAAAAACAGCCCCAGACCATTATTCCTCCTCCACCAAACTTTACAGCTGGCACTATGCATTCGGGCAGGTAGCGTTCTCCTGGCATCCGCCAAACCCAGATTCGTCCATCAAACTGCCAGATGGTGAAGCGTGATTCATCACTCCAGAGAACGGCTTTCCACTGCTCCAGAGTCCAATGGCGGTGAACTCCAGCCAACACTTGGCATTGCGCCTGGTGATCTTAGGCTTGTGTGCGGCTGCTCGGCCATGGAAACCCATTTCATGAAGCTCCCGATGAACAGTTCTGTGCTGACATTGCTTTCAGAGGGATTTTGGAACTCGGTAGAGAGTTGCTGCAACTGAGGACAGACAATTTTTACTGGTTACATGCCTCAGGACTTGGCGGTCCCATTCTGTGATCTTGTGTGGCTTACCACTTCGCGGCTGAGCCATTATTGCTCCTAAACATTTTCACTTCACAATAACAGCACTTACAGTTGACCAAGGCAGCTCTAGCAGGGAAGAAATTTGACGACCTGACTTGTTGGAAAGATGTCATTGTAACGAACGTCTGAAAGAGGGGACCAAGATGCAGCGTGGTAAGTGGTCATAATTTATTATAAATGACGAAACAAAGAAACAAAGAAACAAAGACAAAAGCCAACAGTTCTGTCAGGTGAAAAACACAAGACAGAAAACAACTACCCACAAAACCCCAAAGGAAAACAGGCTGCCTAAGTATGGCTCCCAATCAGCGACAACGATGTACAGCTGTCCCTGATTGAGAGCCATACCAGGACAAAACAAAGAAATACAAAAACATAGAAAAAAGGAATGCCCACCCTAGTCACACCCTGGCCGAACCAAAATAGAGAACAAAAACCTCTCTATGGCCAGGGCATGACAGTACCCCCCCCCCCCCCCCAAATGTGCGGAATCTGGCCGCAAAACCTAAACCTCTAGGGAAGGGTCCGGGTGGGCATCTATCCGCAGTGGCGGCTCAGGAGCGGGACGCAGACCCCACTCCACCACTGGCTCACCCTACTTAGGTGGCGCCTCTAGAGCGGGGTCCCTCGCCGCCGGCCCCGGACTGGCGGGCGACTCTGGCTGCGCCGGACAGGCGGGCGACTCTGGCTGCGCCGGACAGGCGGGCGGCTCTTTCCTGAAGTTGTTTTCTTGACGTTGAGTGTGAGGTTATTTTCCTGACATCACACTCCGAGGGCCCTCACCTCCTCCCTGTAGGCCGTCTCGTCGTTGTTGGTAATCAAGCTTACCACTGTAGTGTCTTCTGCAAACTTGATGATTGAGTTGGAGGCGTGCATGGCCACGCAGTCATGGGTGAACAGGGAGTACAGAGGAGGGCTGAGAATGCACCCTTGTGGGGTCCCAGTGTTGAGGATCAGCGGGGTGGAGATGTTGTTACCTACCCTCACCACCTGGGGGTGGCCCGTCAGGAAGTCCAGGACCCAGTAGCACAGGGTGGGGTCGAGACCCAGGATCTCGAGCTTAATGACGAGTTTGGAGGGTACTATGGTGTTAAATGCTGAGCTGTAGTCAATGAACAGCATTCTTACATAGGTATTCCTCTTGTCCAGATGGGTTAGGGCAGTGTGCAGTGTGATTGCGATTGCGTCATCTGTGGAGCTATTGTGGCGGTAAGCAAATTGGAGTGGGTCTAGGGTGTCAGGTAGGGTGGAGGTGATATGATCCTTGACTAGTCTCTCAAAGCACTTCAGTATTTTTTCTGTTTCTAAATACGAAGTATACAGTATAGGTACCAAAAGCACATTCATCTTGTTCCATGAGCATATGGGTAGTGTGCGTCACAGCTGGATAGGCTGCGTTTCCGCTGTCAAAATTCAAGCAATAACCAACCTCGTTACTGCTCAAACTAGCTTTCGGTTGGTCTTAAATAGAACTAGCTTTCACAGTCTCACTTCAGAATTAGTTTTCATGTTTCTCAAAACGTCAAATTTCTAAGTTGTTGCAAACATCAAATTTAGAAGTGTTTAAGGTTAACTCAGAATTTTTAAGGTTAGGGTTAAGTTTAGACACTAACTCAGAAATCTTAAGGTTAGGCATTAACTCTGAATGGTTGAGGTAACGGTTAAGGTTTGGGATAGGCTTAAAACAAAAATCTCAAAAACAACTTTCTATCACTGGATTCAACGTTGCAACTGCTCATTGTTGCCTCCTAGTGGCCAGTTCCCATGTCATCTCCCGATGTCCTTACACATGGATGGACGTCAAAAACTGACTTGTATCACGGGTGACCTGGCTGCTTAAATATCCCTCCCAGCGCTGCCTGAAATTGGCACTTTGGATCGCATTAAGGACACACCTAAAATATGTCCACCCCTCCCATATGAGCGCAAGAGTGCTGATATAAGACTGGTCAAATACCAATCCTTGTGCAACAGTTTGAAAATAACAGAGCGCTAACTTTAACAGGTCGAAATGGCCAAGGAATGCGTGTTTTCCAGTAGAATTCTTTGATACTGAGCCGAATGCATGGTTCCTTCTATTAAGGCAAGTCCTCCAGGTCCTGAGGCAGCAAAGCAATCCAAAACCATCACACTACCAACCCCATGCTTTACTGTTAGTATAAGGTTCTTACTGTGGAATGCAGTGTTTGGGTTTTCACCAGACATAATGGGACACATGTCATCCAAAAAGTTATACGTTTTACTTATCTGTCCATAAAACATTTTGCAAAATGTCTTGATGATCATCCAGTTGCTTCCAGGTGCTTTTTGGCAAACTTCAATTAACAATCAGTCATTGCAGTTAAACGTGGCACAAGAACTTATTGAGTGTAAGGGGGAAACTACTTTTCACAGAGGAACTGGGTGTTGCATAACTGTGTTAATTAAATTAATTAAATAAGTATGCATTTTTTTGTTATTTGTAAACTATCTAATATTAGGTTTTGGTTGAATATCTGATAACATTGAGTATCATAAATATGCAAACATAGAGAAAATCAGAAAGGGGGCAAGTACTTTTTCAAAAGCACTGTCGCTAATAAACTTAGCAAAAAAAGAAACGTCCCTTTTTCAGGACACTGTCTTTCAAAGATAATTCGGAAAAATCCTAATAACTTCACAGATCTTCATTGTAAAGGGTTTAAACACTGTTTCCCATGCTTGTTCAATGAACCATAAACAATTAATGAACATGCACCTGTGGAACGGCCATTAAGACACTAACAGCTTACAGACGGTAGGCAATTAAGGTCACAGTTATGAAAACTTAGGACACTAAAGAGGCCTTTCTACTGACTCTGAAAAACACCAAAAGAAAGATGCCCAGGGTCCCTGCTCATCTGCGTGAACGTGCCTTAGGCATGCTGCAAGGAGGCATGAGGACTGCAGATGTGGCCAGGGCAATAAATTGCAATGTCCGTACTGTGAGACGCCTAAGACAGCACTACAGGGAGACAGGATGGACAGCTGGTCATCCTCGCAGTGGCAGACCACGTGTAACAACACCCAACACCTGCACAGGATCGGTACAGGATGGCAACAATACATAACTGCCCGAGTTACACCAGGAATGCACAATCCCTCCATCAGTGCTCAGCCTGTCCACAATAGGCTGAGAAAGGCTGGACTGAGGGCTTGTAGGCCTGTTATAAGGCAGGTCCTCACCAGACATCACCGGCAACAACGTCGCCTATGGGCACAAACCCACCGTTGCTGGACCAGACAGGACTCGCAAAAAGTGCTCTTCACTGACGAGTCGCAGTTTTGTCTCACTAGGGATGATGGTCAGATTCTCGTTTACCGTTGAAGGAATGAGTGTTACACCAAGGCCTGTACTCTGGAGCGGGATTGGTTTGGAGGTGGAGGGTCCGTCATCGTCTGGGGCGGTGTGTCACAGAATCATCGGACTGAGCTTGTTGTCATTGCAGGCAATCTCGACACTGTGCGTTACAGGGAAGACATCCTCCTCCCTCATGTGGTACCCTTCCTGCAGGCTCATCCTGACATGACCCTCCAGCATGACAATGCCACCAGCCATACTGCTTGTTCTGTGCGTGGTTTCCTGCAAGATAGGAATGTCAGTGTTTTGCCATGGCCAGCGAAGAGCCCGGATCTCAATCCCATTGAGAACGTCTGTGACCTGTTTGATCAGAGGGTGAGGGCTAGGGCCATTCCCCCAGAAATGTCCGGGAACTTGCAGATGCCTTGGTGGTAGAGTGGGGTAACATCTCACAGTAAAAACTGGCAAATCTGGTGCAGTCCATGAGGAGGAGATGCACTGCAGTACCTAATGCAGCTGGTGGCCACACCAGATGCTGACTGTTACTTTTGATTTGACCCCCCCCTTTGTTCAGGGACACATTATTCAATTTCTGTTAGTCACATGTCTGTGGAACTTGTTCAGTTTATGTCTCAGTTGTTGAATCTTGTTATGTTCATACAAATATTTACACATGTTAAGTTTGCTGAAAATAAACACAATTGACAGTGAGAGGATGTTTGTTTTTTTGCTGAGTTTACTAGTCCTAGTCTGATTCAGAGGGGTTCGGGTTAAATGTGGAAAACACGTTTTAGTTGATGGCATTCAGTTGTACAACTAACTAGGTATCTCCCTTTCCCGTTCCCTTTAGTCCCGTCTCTGTGCAATAACATACAGACAACTCCTGAGCATTATTGACTTCAGCTCTGTGGGTAGGTAGCCTGGTTAAACTCAGACTAAGCAGTGCGCTCACCATTGTTCAACGTAGCCAAATCAGGTTGGATACCAAGCTAAGTAGTAGCAGCAAATAGCCCTAATGGGGTGCATGACTGAGAGTTGAGCACAGACTGTGTGTGTGTGTGTGTGTGTGTGTGTGTGTGTGTATGTGTATGTGTATATGTGTGCGTGTGCGCATGCGTGCGGTGCATGACTGAGAGAGCTGAGAGAGAGCAGGCCTTCCATATGCATCTCCCCACTGCATCACAAATCTACAACAGAATGAACATGGGGCCACAGAGAGGCTGTGTAACGCTCGGATGTTTGGTCACGTAGCAGAAAATGGGATTTGGTGAATGTGTGTGTGAGTCTGGAGGGGGTGGAATTTGTGTGTGTGTGCAGTATTTACATCCGACGTCCGCAGTTACACTGCATGACGATACTACGGGAAGGGGAAGGCCGCTCTCCGAATACACACACACACACACACACACACACACACACACACACACACACACACACACACACACACACACACACACACACACACACACACACACACACACACACACACACACACACACACACACACACTCTCTCTCCGGGAAGCTAACTAGGGAGCCGTTTAGTTTTATGTTAATTGAAGGAGCTTACACAAAACTCTATTGACAGTGAACATGCCCTTCAAGGTGATCTTTGTGGTTCAGCACTTCTGTCAAGACGGAGGCAGTCATTTCGACTCACCTTTGTTTATATGCTTGACTACTCAGAACATTACTGAACACTACGGTGGGCCTAGGTGGGGTGGGGGGGGGGGCAGGCCGATCCAACCAGGTGTCTGGTCCACTCACTGTGAGTCATCGAGGGGGTCATCGAGGGGGGAGGGTGGGGGAGGAGAAAGGAGGAGGGCAGGGGAGAGGGTAAGCAGGGGTGAGAGGGAAGAAAAGGAAAATAATTCAATCATATCAAATGTGTAGCTTTTCGTATTATGCACACGGAGGGGAGAGACACACAGAGAGAGACAGAGAAAGAGGTAGGCAGGAAAGGTGAGACGTTTCTGTCTTGAACGTCTAAAAGGGAACTCTACCCTCTCTTTGACCTCTGCCAGAGTTGTGTACAGTCCTCACAACTTTCTTAGTGCAAAATGGGGGGGAGAAGGTCTTAGATTATAATCATGGAGACCCATTCCTTATGTTTCAAATAGGGTACCACTTGCATGTCATCGTTGAGTTTGGCTGTTGCATCTGAGTTTAGAACACATACTGCATGTTTTGTTTGATCTCCAACCTCTAGATCAAAGGGTTCAAATATCATTCCAAGGCACGTATTCATAAAGCTTCCTAGAGTAGGAAGTTTGATATAGGATCAGGTCTACCCTGTCCGTGCAATCTTATTCATTATGATCTAAAAGGCATTACTCTGAGATGCTTTATGAATACAGGCCCAGTCTTCCATCACACCACCAAGGTCTCCTGTCACTTCACCCACCCAATCATTGTGACATTTAGTTGAAGACGCTTGAAAAGAGTATGGCCTTTTAACCTTATTACATCCTATTGCAATCAACCCTCCTGCAACCCCTAACTTAGCTTGGGCTTTTCTTCTGTGTATTCGCCAATTATTGTGCGATTTAAAATGCATTGGAATCAATGGGGGCATTGAACATAATGTAAAATGAAAGACTTGACCGCAGTAGCTTATGCTGTTGTTGCCACAACCCAACCACCCCCCATTCATCAAATACATGTAAAACTCATTATAGCATCCATCTCTCTTAGGGGTAGCATAGTGGTTAGAGTGTTGGGCCAATAACCAAAAGGTTGCTGGATTGAATCCCGAGCTGAAGAGGTAAAAATCTGTTGTTCTGCCCCTGAATGAGGCAGTTGAGGCACTGTTCCCTGGTAGGCCATCACTGAAAATAAGAATTTGTTCTTAACTGACTTGCCTAGTGAAATAAAGGTTCAAACAAAATAATCCACTCAGCATCGACTTCTCCGATAAAATAAAAGGAAATAATGAATTTGTTGGTCCAAAACATTGTCATTTTCATTCACTAAAGAACTCGAAGAAAGGAAGGAAGCCCCGGTTAAAGGACAATAATGATGATAAAGTAGATAGAGAGGAACCAAATGAAGTCACTAGGCTAATATTAGCTTGGTGGAGAAATGTCAGGTTAGCGCTCGGCGGCACGGCTACAGCTAATCATTCAGGTTAATTGAGGTTGCTAAGCAGCTGAACCTGAAAGATATCTACTGTGGCTCCCCTGTCTCTCTACCTCTCTCCTTCTATCTCACTCTTTCTGCTTCGCCCTGGTAGGAACCAAGCACACACAGAAGGAACGATGGACGGTAAAAGGGAAGGAGAGAGGAAGGTACCCATCTTAATTAAGCCACCTTCAATTATCACGGCTAACCGGCACTAATTGGACAAGATGCCTAATTGGTTGCTAAATGAAAAAGTGTTTGTGGGTAAACTGCTAAATGACTTATTCTGACACATCTCTTATGACAAATCAGTTCTGGTCATTTCATTCAGCTTGGAGAGTGACCAGCAGCAAAACATGTTGATGGGATAACTTCTGGCTAAAGTCTATGTAATCACTGGTCCTCTCCAGAGTCCATCCACCTAGAGTCCTGTTCACCTCTGTGGCCTGACCGTGTTGTTTGATCAATGACCTGGATGCCATTGGACTGCTCCGGGAGTGTGTGTGTGTGTGTGTGTGTGTGTGTGTGTGTATGTTTGTTTGTGTGTGTGTGTGTGTGTGTGTGTAATACAAGTGCACGTGCGTGCAATGCCTACGTGTGTATGAGTGTGTGTCTGTGTGTGTGTGACCCCAGGGGTATAAACACACTGACCAGAGGCCACATGTGATGTACTCCACTGTACTGCCACTCTCCTATATGACCACTGGCCCCTATAGCCTTTAAACACAAACCTGCTCATCCTGCAATAAAGAAGATTTAGCACAGTAACTCTACCTGCCAGCACTCTTAAGCTCACGTTCTTTTGATTAATCATAGTCCAGAGGAATGGAGGATATTTGCCTCAGCGATTTAATAATGGTGGAGGAAGAACACAATCAATCAGAGGGGGTCCCCTAAAAGTGTGTATAATTAATGACTATGAATATGTATATTTCTTTGGAGGGTTGTGATTTTTGTCTGTGTGTGTTTGTGTGTGTGTGTGTGTGTGTGTGTGTGTGTGTGTGTGTGTGTGTGTGTGTGTGTGTGTGTGTGTGTGTGTGTGTGTGTGTGTGTGTGTGTGTGTGTGTGTGTATCTTACGGGGTTCTTCACCCCCAGTATCATTATTACTAACACGAGTAGACAGAACAGCATGTCACAATCATTAAGGGATTTACAATTCCTTCATCTCTCCCTTTCCTCCCTCTCTCCCTCCCATTTCCATGTCAGCTAAGCCAGCTAAGAGAACCTCCTCTCCCCTTTTTCCCTCCATCCCTCCTTACCTCCTGTTTCTCATAATCATGTAACAAGGCCCTACTCCCATGGAAAAATAATGATGCGAGGGGCCTGTTGGCTCATTTATCAGTTTGTTTTACAACAGCAAGCCTGGTGGAAGTAATTAAACTCCGCCAGTCATTACGATGAGGATGAACCCCATCTAATAGAGATCCAATGAGGCACCAGAGGCCTGCCTGGTAATTGTACCTCCAACATGTTAAGGGGAGGGTTAGAGGAGGGTTTTCAATTAGCCGATATAGGATAGACTACGATATGAATACCAATGACTGATAAGGAGCAGGGAGGGAGGGATGTGGGAAAAGGGGGAAGGGGGACGGTGAAAGCGAGCAGGGGAGTGGGAGTAAGAGGGGGTATAGAGAGAGTGAAGAGAGAGAGAGAGAAAGAGGGGTGATGAGAGAGTGAGAGATGGTGAGTACCCCTCTTACCTTCTCACCCTTGCTAATGGAATGCAATTCTGTTGGTAGAGTGAAGTGGGATCATCTACAAAGATCCATAGGCATTGTGCACTTTCTTACAGGTGGTAAAATGAAGATAGCGATTCAGACTATCTACCCATTGGGCAAAAACTGGTTGAATCAACATTGTTTCCAATGTGATGACATTGAATCCCAAAAACAATTACATTTGGTTCGATACATTCTTTTACACAGAAAAATGGTAAATCCACAAAATAAGAAATTCTAATTCAATAAGAAAATTCAGGAGAGTCAATTAACAAAGTTAAAAACGATATGTTGCACCCTCCACTCCTTACTGATAATAAGAAGTGCTTGAGTGAAAGTAGTTCAGCAATTCCCCTTTTCCAGGCAGATAATTCAAAGGAACAGTTTTTTGCAGTACAATTACTGAACTATTACTTTCAAAGTTTTCAAACAAACATTTCATTCATTGGCTAAATCCCAAATCACCTCTTTCCCCTTCCCTCGCCCCTACATTTGCGCGCGCCTCCGCCATATGCACAAGTGTCCCAAACTTCAGAGAATTAAAATTATTGAGGGTGTAGGGCAGGGTTCCCCAACTGGCGGCTCGCAGGCTGACTTTGGCCTGCGGGTGGTTTTATTTGCCCCCTCCCAAGTTTTCGGAGAAATATACATATATATATATATATATATATATATTTTGTAGAACTCTCATTGTTGGACATCATTTACTTATTTTTTTAATCACCAGGAAATTAGCTCCAAGTGATTTTAATTTGGGAAATCTGTTCCCAAGTATTTCCATGCCTAATAGAGAGACATGTGATCATATACAAACATAAGCAAGGATGGAAATGATTATGTTTTATTCAAATATCATATCTGTTTGGGCTTCTTGCGGTCAATTTGCAGTCTACAAATTATTTGTAATTATGTTCCGGTCGAAGAAAAAAAATTCGCCCCACGGCTGATTCGAGTTGATTACCCCTGGTGTATGGGATAATTAGACCCTCTGATAGCTACTTCGACCAAGCCTTCAAGGCTGCAGGCTCCAGATCAAAGTGATATCCCAACACGCACCGCGATATGTTTGTAGTTTGCGCAATTTCATTCAAAAGAATGGAGAGGTGTGCCTAATTATATGTCAAGTGCATTTGTTTTTATGTGATTTCAAAGCTTGACACATGTAACAAATGGAATACCTCCCAAATAAAGTGTTTAACTGTTACAGAGGTTGATATCTTGTAAAACAAAAGGGGGAATTTGTTAATTTTTATTTCAGTGCGTCCCGAAATTGATGGGTTTATTGATCCCCTCACTCTCTTAAAGTCTCCCTCTGAGTTTCGTCAGTAACACTTGACAACGGAGGGCCCTCTGAGCGAGTTGGTAGGAGCGAGGGGGTGGTTTGCGATTCACCGATTGTTTCTCGCACAGCGGCCATTTTGCTTTTACCTTCTAACTCACATGACCCCATACTTAAAGTGACAGGTATCATTTTAACCATCAACAGAATTCAACCCGATGGCATATGAATCTTTCCATGGATATATACACGTGTACTTTCCTATTTTTTTTTACACAGGAATACAAGACATGACCTTTCATTCAGATTCATTTAATTTCACATTTAATTATTTGGAGACGTTATATAATATCGCTACCTCAGTCCTGTTTTTGGGATAGGCCTACGTAGACTGTATTGAGAGTGTCTGACTAGCTATTGATTAGACAACGCAGTCTTACAGAACTCTGTGTGCTCTAAGTAGAGAGAGAACAAGGGAGGAGGAGGAAAAGGAGGAGGTTATAACTTCCATGGCTAATCCAGCCCTGATAGGATTTCCATAATAATTTCATCATAACACAAATGTATCTTCTCTGGGGAGCACACCACCTTCCAGCAAAAGACAATACACTAATATTTATACTATAAAGAGCATGCACTCATACTATACTATAAAGAGGAAACCATTATACTTACAGTATACTTATGAAGACGATACATTCATACTAGTGCTGAGAGATTAACCAAAATGTAGGTTATTTTTTGTTTTTTTAAAGAACTGATTGACCAAGGTCAGTTCAATTATTTGAATTCCATAGAGTTTTTTTTGTAAGTTCAATGTGCACATTGTGCAGTTTCTCTACAGATAAATCAGATCAAGCTCGAACTGTGCGACGTAGTAGGGAGTTGCAGTTTCCAACAGGCCATTATTCTACATCACAGGAGGTTGGTGGCACCTTAACCGGGGAGAACGGGCTCATGGTAATGGCTGGAGCAGAATCAGTTGAATGGTATCAAATACATCAAACGTGGTTTCTAGGTGTTTGATGCTATTCCATTCGTGCCGTTCAAGCCATTATTATGAGCCGTCCTCCCCTCAGCAGCCTCCACTGTTCTACATAGTTTAGTGCAGAAAAGTGGTAATTAAATACAATGACCATAATGCATTGCGCGCCTACTTGTGTGTTTCTTTTATGCCTGCTACGTAAAAGAGACAGAAGAATGCCCGATCGAGAGGGATAGACAGCAGTTGGTTCATTCGGTATCTCTACCTGAAAATACATGCTCTAAGTGATTGATAGTTGGTATTCAGCGGTCATAAAAGTATGACTTATTTAATTCGAACAACATTAAAATAGTGATTTTATTTAGACAGCATAGGCAGCAGTTCTGTAGAGATGAGAGGATGACTTGGAATTAAATAAGAAAGTCATCAAATAGAACAAATGAAATATACATAACTGAAATATTTTATTAAAGTAAAGTCATGTGAATAAATTATGGTTAATAAGTGATAAGCATTAATGGGCCGTCACAACCATCATGGGACTTTGATGAATTGTTTTATTCTGTGTTGTTACAGCGGTCAACCCACATAATGCATAGGGCATTTAATAAATAAATAAATAAAATGAAATCGAAAACCGGGATTCTTTTTTGTATTCGAACGGAAACCAAACTCAAAAAGCACTAATCGCTCAGCACTAACTCATACAGTATTTTTTATTTCCTGTATTTTTATTTCACCTTTATTTAAGCAGGGAGTCATGCTGAAACGACATTCTCTTTCGCTGATGAGCCCTGCATGAACACATCAATAAACAATATTTACATTATACATGTATATATCCAATTACACAATACATGAAAAGCAAACACAAAACACAAAAAAGCAAAAAATCAATCATAATCAAGAACAAAACAAGTGACTGTCGCCATTTTAGTTTTCAGAGAAAGACAGCTCTTTGTCAGTCCAGATATTTACAACTGGGGACACGATCAATGAGGGCACCATCCAAGGTATGTATGTATAAATCATCAGATACATTTTTATGTGATTTGGAAAATAACATACTTGGTTTTACCTGCATGAGTACCAATTTCAATTCAGTGAAGGCTTTCTGCAGGGCAATAAAGGCAGACTGAAGCTCTGACAGAGCCTGGTCAGCTGTGGGGGCAATAGCATACACTACAGTGTGTTCTGAATACAAGTGAAAGTTACATTTTTTTACAGATAAACCACGTGTTAGGGATAGGGTCTAGTTTCCTGAATTTCCACATGACTGACGGGCCCAAAGTAATCTCCCTGTTACTCAGGCCCAGAAGCCAGGATATGCATATAATCGGTAGCATTGGATAGAAAACACTTTGAAGTTTCTAAAACTGTTAAAATAATGTCTGAGACTATAACATAATTGATATGGCAGGCGAAACGCAGAAGAAAAACCAACCCAGAAATGTTTATTTTTTGAGGTCCCAGGCTTTTATAATGGAAACCTATTGTTCCTATGTAATTCCGTCTCCCAGATTGCAATTCCTATGGCTTCCACTAGATGTCAACAGTCTTTCTTCAAGGTTTCAGGTTTGGTTTTTGAAAAACAAGCAAGAATTTGTAGTTTTGGTTAGGAGAGCACCGGAACAATATCAGTCTTTCGGCGCGCGAGGGGGAGGGTGTGCGCTTACTAATTTTGCTTTCCTATTGAACATAATACTTTCCGTATGAAATATTATAGTTTATTTACATTTTAGAGTACCTGAGGATTTAATAGAAATGTCGTTTGACTTGTTTGGACGAAGTTTAGCGTTTTGTCCTTTAAATCATTTTCAAACCAGCTACATGCAGGCCAATTGATGAAAGCCTCTGAATAAGTAATGAGTGATCCACAGTGTCGAAGGCTTTAGACAAGTCAGTAAAAAGGAACACACAGTGTTTCTTCTTATCCAAACAATTAAGAACATAATTTAAAACCAATGAAGTAGCATAGATGTTGCTATGGCCGGGTCTGAAAACTGACAGGTGTACATTTATTATTACATTTCAGGGAAGACCCAGTTGCAGACCGTGTCGAAGTAACAAAAGTTTATTGCTAGAACAGGGGGCAGGCAAAAGGGCAGGCAGAGGTCAGTAACCCAGATCGGCGTCTAAAAGGTACAGAACGGCAGGCAGTCTCGGGTCAGGTCAGGGCAGGCAGGGGTCAATAATCCAGGGTGGTGTGACAAAGTACAGAACGGCAGGCAGGCTCAGGGTCAGGGTAGGCAGAATGTTCAAAACTGGGAAAACTAAAAAACAGGAACTAGCAAGAGGAAAAACACTGGTAGGCTTGGCAATCAAAACGAACTGACAACAGACAAACAGAGAACACAGGTATAAATACACTGGGGATAATGGAGAAGATGGGCGACACATGGAGGTGGTGGAGACAAGCACAAAGACAGGTGAAACAGATCAAGGTGTGACATTTATAATACATTTTGCAGTTAAAAGGGATCTAAATTGAGTATTTAGCAAGGATTCTAGAATTTGGAAATGGGATGGCCCATATGGGCCGCCTTCTAGTCCCTGGGGATGGTACCAGAAATAATTTTAAGGTTAAAAATGTGTTAAATATTCGGCAATCAGAGGAGCAGAAAGCTGCAGCAAGAAAGGATCAAGCATATCAGCCCCAGTGGATTTTTTTGCAATCTTGCGCAAGGTATTTAGCACATCACAAGTAGAAAGTTGTTGAAATGAAAAGAAAAATTCACTAGAAACGTAGGGAACTTCCATCGAGCCCACTAGAGGCTGGGAGAGGAGCAGGCAGTCGACTGGCTGACCACGGTCAAGTAACCTGTTAAACTCAGAGTGGTTGCTTTGGACCCTGTACAGGCCATAAATCATGTGCTATGGTCATATTCACAGAGTATGCAATGTAGGTCAAGTCATCCAAAAGCGTACACCCTGATGGTCATTTTAAAGCAATACATTTCATTCTCCATCCACATGACCTTGCATGCATCATTCACATGCGACATTGATCTAGCTCATGGTTTGCAATAGGAAAAGTGAGTGGTTAAAATAAATGTGAAGGTTCTTCACCTGACTGTGTTTAATTTCAACAACGTAAAATTCCATATCTTGAAAGCCCTGATTGCTAAGGTCATTTTAATACTCTAAAAGTATGCTAAGCTAATATATGGAATTGTTTAAAGATGGTCATAAAATGGATCATTTAGCTATTTGATTTTCAATTTTAGGACTGCTATATTTATGAATAACACATTCATAAATGGCAGAACAGACAGTCAAAAAATGTGTCATAAGGAATAAGCCTTTTGAAGTGTTTATCCTATATCTAGGAGATATAAGAGGGCTCAGGATCTTTTTTTCGGGACACATACAGTGCAATCGGAAAGTATTCAGACCCCTTCACTTTTTCCTCATTTGGTTACGTTACAGCCTTATTCTAAACTGAAATATTACATTTACATAAGTATTCAGACCCTTTACTCAGTACTTTGTTGAAGCACCTTTGGCAGCAATTACAGCCTCGAGTCTTCTTGGGTATGACACTACAAGCTTGGCACACCTGTATTTGGAGTATCTCCCGTTAATCTCTGCAGATCCTCTCAAGCTCTGTCAGGTTGGATGGGTAGTGTCGCTGTGCTGCTATTTTCAGATATCTCTAGAGATGTTCTTTCGGGTTCAAGTCCGGGCTCTGGCTGGGCCACTCAAGGACATTCAGAGACTTGTCCCGAAACCACTCCTGTGTTGTCTTGGCTGTGTGTTTAGGATCGTTGTCCTGTTGGAAGGTGAACCTTCGCCCCAGTCTGTGGTCCTGGGTGCTCCAGAGCAGGTTTTACTCAAGTATCTCTCTGCACTTTTCACTGTTCATCTTTCCCTCGAGCCTGACTAGTCTCCCAGTCCCTACCACTGAGGAACATCCCCACAGCATGATTCTGCCACCACCATGCTTCACCAAAGGGATGGTGCCAGGTTTCCTCCAGTTGTGACGCTTGGCATTCAGGCCAGAGTTCAATCTTGGTTTCATCAGACCACAGAGAATCTTGTTTCTCATGGTCTGAGAGACCTTTAGGTGCCTTTTGGAAAACTCCAAGTGGGCTGTCATGTGCATTTTACTGAGGAGTGGCTTCCGTCTGGCCACTCTACCATAAAGGCCTGATTAGTGGAGTGCTGCAGAGATGGTTGTCCTTCTGGAAGGTTCTCCCATCTCCACAGAGGAACTCTGAAGCTCTGTCAGAGTGACCATCATGTTCTTCATAACCTCCCTGACCAAGGCCTTTCTCCCCCGATTGTAAAGTCCAGCTCTAGGAAGAGACTTGGTGGTAACAAACTTCTTCCATTTAAGAATGACGGAGGCCACTGTGTTCTTGGGGAACTTCAATGCTGCATGAATGTTTTGTACCCTTCCCCAGATCTGTGCCTCAACATAATCCTGTCTCGGAGCTCTACGGACAATTTCTTTGACCTCATGGCTTGGTTTATGCTCTGACATGCACTGTCAACGGTAATAGATTTGCAAAAATTTCTAAAAACCTTCTTTCGCTTTTTCATTATTATTATTACATGTTTTTACCTTTATTTAACTAGGCAAGTCAGTTAAGAACAAATTCTTATTTTCAATGATGGCCTAGAAACAGTGGGTTAACTGCCTGTTCAGGGGCAAAATGACAGATTAGTACCTTGTCAGCTCGGGGATTTGAACTTGCAACCTTTCGGTTACTAGTCCACTGCTCTAACCACTAGGCTACCCTGCCGCCCCGTTATGAGGTATTGTGTGTAGATTTATGAGGAAAACACTTTTTTAATACATTTAAGAATAAGGCTGTAACATAACAAAATGTAGAAAAAAGGAAGGGGTCTGAATCCTTTCCAAATGCACTGTATTTAACCCCTTTTCTTGTTGGTACAAAACTAACTCCATACTTCCATTAATTTTATCAACCATACCGGGTTACTTTCAGACGAGTCCCGTAACACTTGTGGGTGTCGTAGAATCAAATCAAATCAAATTTTACTGGTCACATACACAGGTTAGCAGATGTTAATGTGAGTGTAGCGAAATGCTTCTGCTTCTAGTTCCGACCATGCAGTAATATCTAACAAGTAATCTAACAATTTCACAACAATTACCTTTTACAGACAAGTGTAAAGGAATGAATAAGAATATGTACATATAAATATATGGGTGAGCGATGACCGAACGGCATAGGCAAGATGCAGTAGATGGTATAGAGTACAGTATATACATATGAGATGTAATGTAGGGTATGTAAACATTATATAAAGTGGCATTGTTTAAAGTGACTAGTGATACATTTATTACATCCAATTTTTAATTATTAAAGTGGCTCGAGATTTGTGTCAGTATGTTGGCAGCAGCCACTCAATGTTAGTGATGGCTGATTAACAGTCTGATGGCCTTGAGATAGAAGCTGTTTTTCAGTCTCTCGGTTCCAGCTTTGATGCACCTGTACTGACCTCGCCTTCTGGATGATAGCGGGGTGAACAGGCAGTGGCTCAGGTGGTTGTTGTCCTTGATGATCTTTTTGGACTTCCTGTGACATTTTGTGGTGTAGGTGTCTTGGAGGGCAGGTAGTTTGCCCCCGGTGATGCGTTGTGCAGACCTTACTACCCTCTGGAGAGCCTTACGGTTGTGGGCGGAGCAGTTGCCGTACCATGCGGTGATACAGCCCGACAAGATGCTCTCGATTGTGCATCTGTAAAAGTTTGTGAGTGTTTTTGATGACAAGCCAAATTTCTTCTGCCGCCTGATGTTGAAGAGGCATTTTTGCGCCTTTTTCACCACGCTGTCTGTGTGGGTGGACCATTTCAGTTTGTCCGTGATGTGTACGCCGAGGAACTTAAAACATTCCACCTTCTCCACTACTGTCCCGTCGATGTGGATAGGGGGTTGCTCCCTCTGCTGTTTCCTGAAGTCCACGATCATCTCCTTTGTTTTGTTGATGTTGAGTGTGAGGTTGTTTTCCTGACACCACACTCCGAGGGCCCTCACCTCCTCCCTGTAGGCCGTCTCGTCGTTGTTGGTAACAAGCCAACCACTGTAGGCTGCAAACTTGATGATTGAGTTGGAGGAGTGCATAGCCATGCAGTCATGGGTGAACAGGAAGTACAATAGAGGGCTGAGAACGCACCTTTGTGAGGCCCCAGTGTTGAGGATCAGCGGGGTTGAGATGTTGTTTCCTACCCTCAACACCTGGGGGCGTCCCGTCAGAAAGTCCAGGACCCAGTTGCACAGGGTGGGGTCGAGACCCAGGGTTTGGAGGGTACTATGTTTGGAGGGTACTATGTTATTAAATGCTGAGCTGTAGTCGATGAACAGCATTCTTACATAGGTATTCCTCTTGTCCAGATGGGTTAGGGCAGTGTGCAGTGTGATAGTGATTGCGTCGTCTGTGGACCTATTAGGGCGGTAAGCAAATTGGAGTGGGTCTAGGGTGTCAGGTAGGGTGGAGGTTATATGAACCTTGATTAGTCTCTCAAAGCACTTCAGGATGACAGAAGTGAGTGCTACGGGGCGATAGTCGTTTAGCTCAGTTACCTTAGCTTTCTTGGGAACAGGAACAATGGTGGCCCTCTTGAAGCATGTGGGAACAGCAGACTGGGATAGGGATTGATTGAATATGTCCGTAAACACACCAGCCAGCTGGTCTGCGCATGCTCTGAGGACGCGGCTAGGGATGCCGTCTGGGCCGGCAGCCTTGCGAGGGTTAACACGTTTAAATGTTTTACTCACGTTGGCTGCGGTGAAGGAGAGTCCGCAGGTTTTGGTAGCAGGCCGTGTTGGTGGCACTGTATTCTCCTCAAAGCAAGCAAAGAAATTATTTAGTTTGTCTGGGAGCAAGACATTGGGGTCCGTGATGGGGCTGGTTTTCTTTTGTTGTCCATGATTGACTGTAGACCCTGCCACATATCTCTCGTGTCTGAGCCATTGAATTGCGACCCTACTTTGTGTCTATACTGACACTTAGCTTGTTTGATTGCCTTGTGGAGGGAATAGCTACGCTGTTTGTATTCGGTCATGTTTCCGTTTGCCTTGTCCTGATTAAAAGCAGTGGTTTGCGCTTTCAGTTTTGCGCGAATGCTGCCATCAATCCATGGTTTCTGGTTGGGGAAGGTTTTAATAGTCGCCGTGGGTACAACATCACCGATGCACTTGCTAATAAACTCGCTCACCGAATCAGCGTATACATCAATGTATTGTTATTCGATGCTATCCGGAACATATCCCAGACCACGTGAATGAAGCAATCTTGAAGCGTGGAATCAGATTGGTTGGACCAGCGTTGAACAGACCCGAGCACTGACGTTTCCTGTTTTAGTTTCTGTTTATAGGCTGGGAGCAAAAAAATGGAGTCGTGGTCAGATTTGCCGAAAGGAGGGTGATGGAGGGCTTTGTATGCGTCGTGGAAGTTAGAGTAACAATGATCCAGAATTTTGCCAGCCCGGGATGCGCATTCGATATGTTGATAGAATTTAGGGAGCCTTGTTTTCAGATTAGCCTTGTTAAAACACCAAGCTACAATAAATGCAGCCTCAGGATATGTGGTTTCCAGTTTACATAGAGTCCAATGAAGTTCTTTCAGGGCCGTCGAGATGTCTGTTTGTGGGGGATATACACGACTGTGATTATAATTGAAGATAATTCTCTTGGTAGATAATGCGGTTGGCATTTGATTGTATGGAATTCTAGGTCAGGTGAACAAAAGGACTTGAGTTCCTGTATGTTGTTATGATCACCCCATGACCCGTTAATCATAAGGCATACACCCCCGCCCTTCTTCTTACCAGAGAGATGTTTGTTTCTGTCGGCGCGATGCGTGAAGAAACCAGGTGGCTGTACCGACTCTGATAACGTATCCCGAGTGAGCCATGTTTCCGTGAAACAGAGAATGTGACAATCTCTGATGTCTCTCTGGAAGGCAACCCTTGCTCGGATTTAGTCTACCTTCTTGTCAAGAGACTGGACATTGGCGAGTAGTATACTCGGGAGCGGTGGGCGATGTGCCCGTCTACGGAGCCTGACCAGAAGACCGTTCCGTCTGCCCCTTCTGCGGCGCCGTTGTTTTGGGTTGCCTGTTGGGATCCGATCCATTGCCCTGAGTGGTGGACCAAACAGAGGATCCGCTTCGGGAAAGTCGTATTCCTGGTCATAATGTTTGTTAGTTAACGTTGCTCATATATCCAATAGTTTTTCCTGGCTGTATGTAATAAGACTTAAGATTTCCTGGGGTAACAGTGTAAGAAATAATACATACAAAAAAAATACTGCATAGTTTCCTAAGAACGCAAAGTGAGGCGGCCATCTCTGTCAAAGCTGGAGAGAACTCATAACCATCGAGTTCGTGAGAATCTCACCTTTCCATAGAGTGGTCATATTAGTTTGCAGCCCGAACGGTTCGGACGCTACAGACAGTAGTTGGCACATCGGCGGTGCCAACTTCAGACGAGTCCCATTAGGCTTGTGGGGTTCGTAGAGCACAATCTTATCTTCTCATAGAGTGGTCATATTAGTTTGTAGCCCAAACCGTTCAGATGCAACAAAAGTTTTTGTGAGAAGACTGATTTTCAGGATGTCTCATGGTCTGACAAACACAGCTGTAGCTCGGCCACCTTCCATAGCAGATGCGACATAGGCAGATAGGAGGATTGAGACGCAGCCCATACAAAGTTTTTTTCTAGCCTTTGCCCAGGCCCGATTTCTCATCATAACAACATCTGACATATCTATAGAGAACCAAGGATTTGTTCTGTTTTTTACTCTAAGGCGTATAAAGGGAGCGTGTTTGTCTGCTAGAGATAAAAATAGATGGGAACAATTCTAGAGCTGATTCAGGGTCAGGCATGCAGCTGATAGAGGATAGGTCAGAGTAATACATATCATGGAGAAAAGATGGAGTCTCTTCATAACTACACGAGGATCAGTGTTAATCTGTTTGGTATTTCTTCTACATGCAATAACATAGTGATCACTGAGATCATTAGCAAAGACACCACTGGACAAGTAGTTGTGGGGGCTGTTTGTCAGAATGAGGTCGATCAGTGAGGAGATTTGCAAACAGTTTAGTCAGGTTTAAAGTCATGACAAATATTCTTAAAATGGTCTGAGACCATTTAGATATTTTTGCTGAAAGTTGGCCAATCTAAGTAAAAAAAAAAAAAACACTTTTGTGAACTAACACTCGCACTTGACTTTTTTCCCCCCTTAATAGATCTGACTTTGCTTGTAGTTATTTTATTGAGGAAAAATTGACTTATTATGACTGTGGTTATGTGTGGTTGTCCCACCTAGCTATCTTAAGATGAATGCGCTAACTGTAAGTTGCTCTTGGTAAGAGCATCTTCTAAATGACTAAAATTTCAACAAACAAAATTATCTTAAACAACTAATTCAGATGAAAGAAAAGGTTTTAAATACTCAGAAATAGTAACAAAAGCGTCCACCAATGCAGAGAGGGGGTTGTCACGCTCGTGGAAAAGGTCGGACCAAGGCACAGCGTGATTTGAGTTCCACATCTTTAATTACTGTGAAACTTAAACAAAACAATAAATAAACTACTACAAACGTGAAAGCCGTAGTGCACAAAACACTAACACAAACAATATCCCACAACCCAGGTGGGAACAATGGAGAACTTAAGTATTTTAAATTTTACATTTTAGTCATTTAGCAGACGCTCTTATCCAGAGCAACTTACAGTAGTGAATGCATACATTTCATGCATTTTTTTTTATTTTTATTTTTTGTACTGGCCTCCCGTGGTAATCAAACCCACAACCCTGGTGTTGCACACACCATACTGGCGTTGCAAACACCATGCTCTACCAACTGATCCCCAATTAGAGACAACGAACATCAGCTGCCTCTAATTGGGAACCATACCAAGAGCACCAACATAGAAATGAAAAGACTAGAACACCCCCTAGTCACGCCCTGACCTACAACACCATAGAGAACCAAGGGCTCTCTATGGTCAGGGCGTGACAGGGGTGGTAAATCCCTGCAACAGATAAACATGTATTTTGGCTTATGGCCACATCTCTAAACAAAAACTTACATATTTTGAGAACATGATGTCAAAAGAGTTGAATTCACATACTATATATAGCCCTTTTTTTCAATCTGTCACATGTGAAGATGTAGTAATCAGCTATGTCAATGTCCTTATCCGGGATCAGGACATTTAGCCAAGTCTCTTGAAAAAACAAAATATCTGGAAGGTTCATCTCTAACATCAGACTTCGTACATTGATATGTTACAGCCCAAGCCCCCTAAGCAATTTGAAAACAGCGGGGGTATCCATATTTGTGTTATTTTAAATAATAGCACTTGATGAGCTTACCGCAGTGGGCTTTCCAATTTGGCTAACAGTAACAGAGCTAACAGTGGAATTAAATGTTATGGTCACAAGAATTTTACTGACAATACCCCTGGGAACATGTTAGCAGTACAATGATAATGCTTTGAAATACTGGTAATGGGAGCAGAAGTTGTGCTCCTTATAACAAGGGTGGAGGATTTTTGGCCCACTCTTCCATGCAGAACTGCTTTAACTCAAAAGTTATATGTTTGACATATCTGTCCATAGAACATACTTCCATGAGTCTTGATGATCATCCAGGTGCTTACAGGTGCATTTTTGGGGGGAAACTTGAGTCAACTTTTTGGATGAGATGGGTCCCATTATGTCTGGCAAAAACCAAACACTGCATTCCACAGTAAGAACCTTATACCAACGGTCAAGCATGGTGGTGGTAGTGTGATGGTTTGGGGATGCTTCGCTGCCTCAGGACCAGGAGGACTTGTCTTAATAGAAGGAACCATGAATTCTGCTCTGTATCAGAGAATTCTACAGGAGAATGTCAGGTCACCCATCTGTGAGCTGAAGCTGAAGCGCAGCTGGGTCATGCAGCAAGACAATGATCCAAAACTCACAATCGAGTCTACATGAAAATGGCAAAAAATGTGATGTTTTGGAATAGCCTAGTCAAAGTCCAGACCTAATCCCAATTGAGATGTTGTGGCAGGACTTGAAACGAGCAGTTCATGCTTGAAAACACACAAATGTCGCTGAGTTGAAACAGTTTGCCAAAATTCCTCCACAGCAATGTGAGAGACTGATCAACAAGTACAGGAATCACTTGGTTGCAGTCATTGCAGCTAAAGGTGACACAGCCAGTTATTGAGTGAAAGGGAGCAATTACTTTTTCAAAGGGGAATTGTTCATTAGAAAAATAAAAAAGTTATCTTTTCATTTGTTATTTGTAAACTCAGGTTCCCTTTATCTAATATTAGGTTTTGGTTGAAGATCTGATAACATTCAGTATAAAAAAATACGCAAAAATAAAGAAAATCAGAAAGAGGGAAAATCATTTTTCACGGCACTGTAGCTCAGAAGGACTGTAAACTTCAGTCAACAAGGTGTATTAAGAACAGCACCAACAGCCTTGTCCCAAACTAAAACACCTAAAACATTTTTTAAAGGTATAAATGTAAACTCAGCAAAAAAAGAAACGTCCTCTCTGTCAACTGTGTTTATTTTTAGCAAACTTAACATGTGTAAATACTTGTATGAACATTACAAGATTCAACAACTGAGACATAAACTGAACAAGTTCCACAGACATGTGACTAACAGAAATGGAATAATGTGTCCCTGAACAAAGGAAGGGTCAAAATCAAAAGTAACAGTCAGCATCTGGTGTGGCCACCAGCTGCATTAAGTACTGCAGTGCATCTCCTCCTCATGGACTGCACCAGATTTGCCAGTTCTTGCTGTGAGATGTTACCCCACTCTTCCACCAAGGCATCTGCAAGTTCCCGGACATTTCTGGGGGGAATGGCCCTAGCCCTCACCCTCCGATCCAACAGGTCCCAGACGTGCTCAATGGGATTGAGATCCGGGCTCTTCGCTGGCCATGGCAGAACACTGACATTTCTGCCTTGCAGGAAATCACGCACAGAATGAGCAGTATGGCTGGTGGCATTGTCATGCTGGAGGGTCATGTCAGGATGAGCCTGCAGGATGGGTACCACATGAAGGAGGAGGATGTCTTCCCCGTAATGCACAGCATTGAGATTGCCTGCAATGACAACAAGCTCAGTCCGATGATGCTGTGACACGCCGCCCCAGACCATGACGGACCCTCCACCTCCAAATCTATCCCGCTCCAGAGTAAAGGCCTCGGTGTAATGCTCATTCCTTCGATGATAAACACGAATCTGACCATCACCCCTGGTGAGACAAAACTGCGACTCATCAGTGAAGAGCACTTTTTGCCAGTCCTGTCTGGTCCAGCGACGGTGGGTTTGTTCCCATAGGCGACGTTGTTGCCGGTGATGTCTGCCTTACAACAGGACCTGCCATACAACAGGCCTTACAACAGGCCTACAAGCCCTCAGTCCAGCCTCTCTCAGCCTATTGCGAACAGGCTGAGCACTGATGGAGGGATTGTGCATTCCTGGTGTAACTTGGGCAGTTATTGTTGCCATCCTGTACCTGTCCCGCAGGTGTGATGTTCGGATGTACCGATCCTGTGCAGGTGCTGTTACACGTGGTCTGCCACTGCGAGGACAATAAGCTGTCCGTCCTGTCTCCCTGTAGCGCTGTCTTAGGCATCTCACAGTACGGACATTGCAATTTATTGCCCTGGCAAATCTGCAGTCCTCACGCCTCCTTGCAGCATGCCTAAAGCACATTCACGCAGATGAGCAGGGACCCTGGGAATCTTTCTTTTGGTGTTTTTCAGAGTCAGTAGAAAGGCCTCTTTAGTGTCCCAAGTTTTCATAACTGTGACCTTAATTGCCTACCGTCTGTAAGCTGTTAGTGTCTTAACAACCGTTCCACAGGTGCATGTTCATTAATTGTTTATGGCTCATTGAACAAGCATGGAAAACAGTGTTTAAACCCTTTACAATGAAGATCTGTGAAGTTATTTGGATTTTTCCGAATTTTCTTTGAAAGACAGGGTCCTGAAAAAGGGACATTTCTTTTTTTGCTGAGTTTATGTGTCCTAAAAATAAAGTATAACACACAAAAGCGCTTTTTCACCACTCAAACCTTCTGCTTCCTACTTCAGTATAAAGTGTACTTATACATAATATGTCTTACATAGAAAGACATAGAAAGAAATTTCATATCAGTTAGGAATTGCTAATAATTTAGTCTCAGGGCTACAGTGAGTTTCTGAAGGCTACTTACTTGTGTAACAAATGGACACAATAAATGCACTGTGACTAAAGTAGCAAGCTGATTCTGTCAAATTCATGATCGTATTCATTTGGCACAAACTGGAAGAAAGCATATTGAAACAGAGGGACGACCTGAACTTGTCCAATACGGAACTCTTGTTTGGATTTTCCATTGGAAAACAATTTGCAACTGTGTGCCCTAATTAATGCAACCCAGTTGTTGGCATTGATATCACTCACTAAAAAGAGTCAGAGCGTTAGCTATTCTGAAGGGTATACCTTTAGTCATTATTGGGACCCACCAATCCCTTACCAGTTAGTCCAGTTACCCTAACTACTTCCCAACACCACCTCCTATTACCACTTACACCCCTAATGGTGCAATTACCCTTAATCATCACCACTAATAGTGGTCTGAGAGAATCGGGTGAGTGGGGTAGTCATCTCCATGACCCATGACAACCCTCAACCCCCACCCCCTAGTGTCTGCACTCTCACCCCCACCTCCTCAAAGCCCAAGCTCCCTTTGTATCGATTAGGGTGACCCCAACCACCCCCCCACCCCTCCAGTCCCCTACCCACCCGTGTACACCATCCATACCCCTCTCCCCTTATCCTCCCTCCTCCTCACCCTCCTCCTAGATGATCAAATAGGCTGGGACCTCGAAGAAGAGAAGCGGTGACACCAATTAACCGGGACGGTTATAGGCTACCAATGATGGCGACGGCAGAAGCGGTAAGCATTAGCGGTGGAGGTGGTGGCAGCTTGTGTGTAACAGTATCGGGGAAGGCGGTAAGCATTCATTAGTGGTTATATGGGCCACACAAACAAACACACACACACCCTCACACCCACATATAGGGCCTACACATACATATACGCACAATACACACCAACATGATACACACACACCAGGGCAAATGAGGGGGCTCGTTTTTCCTCCTCGTCCCAAAGCTCTCTCATTAGCCGTCCAGGCCCTGACAGGTAAACATTCACTAATGGGAACGACCTATCAATAAACGCCTGCATGGTGTTGTTAACAGGAAGTGGATAGCACTGGGGACAGAGGAGGGGCACAGACAGGGAGGATGGGGGTTGGTCTCTCAGATATAAATAGGCCTAAACAGGGAGGTCCGTCACATTAGTGTGGATTGTTGTACAGGTTAACAGGAAGCTAGCACAAAGGACAAGAGAGGGAGATGGATGATGAGGAGGGGAGAGGAGGAAGGGAGAGAGGAGGTGGTCCCTGAGATATACTGTAAATAGGCCTAAACAGGGAGTTGTGTCATTAGCGTAGCTTGTTGTACACTGTGCAGCTGGTAGAGCTGGTTGGTGTTTGTGATGCTGCTGCCTTAATAGCAGATGAGAGAATAGTTGTAATGTAGTTTACAAAAATGTTCAATCAAGAAGGTTGGTTTGAATGCTCGTTTAACTTCATCCAATAAGCAGAACATGATTCACTTGGTTTCCTATTCTACGGGCATAGTGGGAATGAATACAAACGGATCATCAGCATAGCGTCTTCTTTCTTCTCTTTCCCGATAGCCATGTGGAAAGTCATTCACCAATTTACCTTATAGCCTATAGGCATGGCACAATTATGAACATTCCTCATGCTTGCTGTTTAACTTATGGTCTCACTCTTGCAATTACCACCTTCCTCTCCCTCAACCAATGGGCGTAAATCTTGGGATGTATTTACATGTCAACTTAGCCTTGTTCTCTCACTTTCTGTTTTTCAGCTAAACTTTTCGGGCAACCATCCACCTCCTCCCCACCACCACCAGCTATAATAACCTTAAAGCCTGCATTAAGTCTTTGTTCATTCAGTTAAGTCTGTACTTGAGAGAATTGTAGTCGTCAAGGGGAAAGCGTGTGCATTACACAGGGGAGTGGTTTTCATATTTTCATTGAGGATGGATTCTAGGGGAATATCTATATGTACAGCGCATTCAGAAAGTACTCAGACCCCTCGACTTTTTCCACATTTTGTTACTTTACAGCCTTATTATAAAATGGATGAAACCATTTTTTTCCCCCTCATCAATCTACACACAATACCACATAATGACAAAGCAAAAACAGGTTTTTAGACATTGAAAAAATATCACATTTACATACCATAATTTCCGGACTATTGAGCGCACCTGAATATAAGCCGCACCCACTGAATTTAAAAAAATATATTATTTTGAACATAAATAAGCCGCACATGTCTATAAGCCGCAGGTGCCTACCGGTACATTGAAACAAATGAACTTTACACAGGCTTTAACGAAACACGACTTGTAACAAAAATAAATAGGCTTTAACGAAACACGGCTTGTAACAAAAATAAATAGGCTTTAACGAAACACGGCTTGTAACAAAAAAGAAAAAAATAGCAGTAAACAGTAGCCTACCAAGAAAGTCATTGGTCACTATCTTCCTCCTCCTGTGCACTGAAACCACTGAAGTCATCTCCTTTCCAAAAAAATTGAAGGCGGGAAAAATCCATATATCAGCCGCGTCATTGTTTAAGCCGCGAGGTTCAAAGCATGCGAAAAAAGTTGCGGCTTATAGTCCGGAAATTACGGTAAGTATTCAGACCCTTTACTCAATACTTTGTTGAAGCACCTTTGGCAGCGATTACAGCCTCAAGTCTTCTTGGGTATGACACTTTCAAGCTTGGCACACCTGTATTTGGGGAGTTTTTCCCATTCGACTCTGCAGATCCTCACAAGCTCTGTCAGGTTGGATGGGGAGCGTTGCTGCACAGCTATTTTCAGGTCTCTCCAGAGATGTTCGATCGGGTTCATGTCCGGGCTCTGCTGGGCCACTCAAGGACATTCAGAGACTTGTCCCGAAGCCACTCCTGCATTGTCTTGGCTGTGTGCTTAGGGTCGTTGTCCTGTTGGAAGGTGAACTTTCGCCCCAGTCTGAGGTCCTGAGTGCTCTGAAGCAGGTTTTCATCAAGAATCTCTCTATTCCTTGATCCTGACTAGTCTCACATTTACATTTACATTTAAGTCATTTAGCAGACGCTCTTATCCAGAGCGACTTACAAATTGGTGCATTCACCTTAAGATATCCAGTGGAACAACCACTTTACAATAGTGCATCTAAATCTTTTGGGGGGGGGGGTAGAAGGATTACTTTATCCTATCCCAGGTATTCCTTAAAGAGGTGGGGTTTCAGGTGTCTCCGGAAGGTGGTGATTGACTCCGCTGTCCTGGCGTCGTGAGGGAGCTTGTTCCACCATTGGGGTGCCAGAGCAGCGAACAGTTTTGACTGGGCTGAGCGGGAGCTGTGCTTCCTCAGAGGTAGGGAGGCGAGCAGGCCAGAGGTGGATGAACGCAGTACCCTTGTTTGGGTGTAGGGCCTGATCAGAGCCTGAAGGTACGGAGGTGCCGTTCCCCTCACAGCTCCGTAGGCAAGCACCATGGACTTGTAGCGGATGCGAGCTTCAACTGGAAGCCAGTGGAGAGAGCGGAGGAGCGGGGTGACGTGAGAGAACTTGGGAAGGTTGAACACCAGACGGGCTGCGGCGTTCTGGATGAGTTGTAGGGGTTTAATGGCACAGGCAGGGAGCACAGCCAACAGCGAGTTGCAGTAATCCAGACGGGAGATGACAAGTGCCTGGACTAGGACCTGCGCCGCTTCCTGTGTGAGGCAGGGTCGTACTCTGCGAATGTTGTAGAGCATGAACCTACAGGATCGGGTCACCGCCTTGATGTTAGTGGAGAACGACAGGGTGTTGTCCAGGGTCACGCCAAGGTTCTTAGCACTCTGGGAGGAGGACACAATGGAGTTGTCAACCGTGATGGCGAGATCATGGAACGGGCAGTCCTTCCCTGGGAGGAGGAGCAGCTCCGTCTTGCCGAGGTTCAGCTTGAGGTGGTGAGCCGTCATCCACACTCATATGTCTGCCAGACATGCAGAGATGCGATTCGCCACCTGGTTATCAGAAGGGGGAAAGGAGAAGGTTAATTGTGTGTCGTCTACGTAGCAATGATAGGAGAGACCATGTGAGGATATGACCGAGCCAAGTGACTTGGTGTATAGTGAGAATAGGAGAGGGCCTAGAACAGAGCCCTGGGGGACACCAGTGGTGAGAGCACGTGGTGCGGAGACAGATTCTCGCCACGCCACCTGGTAGGAGCGACCTGTCAGGTAGGACGCAATCCAAGCGTGGGCCGCGCCGGAGATGCCCAGCTCGGAGAGGGTGGAGAGGAGGATCTGATGGTTCACGGTATCAAAGGAAGCAGATAGGTCTAGAAGGATGAGAGCAGAGGAGAGAGAGTTAGCTTAGCAGTGCGGAGAGCCTCCGTGACACAGAGAAGAGCAGTCTCAGTTGAATGCCCAGTCTTGAAACCTGACTGATTAGGATCAAGAAGGTCATTCTGAGAGAGATAGCAGGAGAGCTGGCCAAGGACTGCACGTTCAAGAGTTTTGGAGAGAAAAGAAAGAAGGGATACTGGTCTGTAGTTGTTGATATCGGAGGGATCGAGTGTAGGTTTTTTCAGAAGGGGTGCAACTCCCAGTCACTGCTGCTGAAAACCATCTGGCCACTCTACCATAAAGGTCTTCCAACGTTCTTCCATTTAATGATGGAGGCCACTGTGTTCTTGGGGACCTTCATCGCTGCAGAAATTTGTGCCTTTACACAATCTTGTCTCGGAGCTCTACGGAGAATCCCTTTGACCTCTTGGCTTGGCTTTTGCTCTGACATGCACTGTCAACTGTGGGACCTTATATAGACAGCTATGTACCTTTCCAAATCATGTCCAATCAACTTAATTTACCACGGGTGGAATCCAATCAAGTTGTAGAAACATCTCAAGGATGATCAATAGAAACAGGATGCACCTGAGCTCAATTTCGAGTCTCATAGCAAAGGATCTGAATACCTATGTAAATAAGGTATTTTTTATTTCTTTTTATACATTTGCAAAAAATTGATATTTAAAGCCTTAAAAAATATATGATACATTTTTTAAGGCTGTAATGTAACAAAATGTGAAAAACGGGAAGGGGTCTGAATGCTTTCCGAATGCACTGTGTGTGCAGTAAGCTACAATCTGAACTATACCTCTAAAAGTCAACTTTCAAATAAATGACTAGTTTCTGTATGGTAGTGAGGGGGCTCCTGGGCTTGACCTGAGGCATTTATGCACCAGTGTTTTCAGATGTGGGTTTCTGTAATATGTGTGTGTGTGTGTCCCCATGTGCATGTGTCTGTGACTATGTGTATATTTGTAAGTGTACTTTCCTATCAAAGTCTGGGTGAGGAAGGAGCGGAGTGTGATTTGAGAGGGAGAAGAGATAGAAGGGAGTGGATGCTGAGTGGGCATTGGAGAGATGAGAGATGTTATTTATGTCATGAGCAGGTTCACTCTTGAGTTCACCTTACCATAACACGTCCCCGGGCAGTGACAACCATACTGCCGCTGCCGCCGTTTGTGTGCTGTGTGTGTGTGTGTGTATGTGTGTGCCTGTTTGTGTGTGTGAACTGAGGCAAGGAACGGCATGTGGGATGTATGGTGTGTGTGGGGTACTATGGCAAGGTGGAGGGAACTTGGGGTGCCTGTCAGGGGCCCATTACTTGGGCCGCCAAGCACTAAATCATTAGTGCTATTGCTGTAGATAAAGCCACTGATACAGGGATTACAGCCACACGAACACTTTGCCTGCAGTTATCCACAGCTAGAAAGATAAAGAGAGGGAGTGTGTGTGTGGGGAGAGGGGTTGCTGTGTGTGTGTGTGTGCGTGCGTGCGTGCGTGCCTGCTTACATGCGTTTCTATGTATGTATCTGTGCTCGTTGCTGTATGTTATTTTAGAATTTTTGTGTGTATTTGTACACTACCGTTCAAAAGTTTGGGGTCACTTAGAAACGTCCTTGCTTTTGAAAGAGAAGCACATTTTTTGTCCATTCAAATAACATAAAATTGATCAGAAATACAGTGTATGTCACATGCGTCGAAAGGATTGGACCAAGGCGCAGCGTGTTGAGTGCTCATCTTCCTTTTATTATGAGAGAACACTTAAACAAAATAAACAAATGCCAAACAGTTCCGTAAGGACAACGACTATACGAAAAACAACCACCCACAAAACCCAAAGGAAAACAGGCTGCCTAAGTATGGCTTCCAATCAGAGACGAAAGACACCTGCCTCTGATTGGAAACCATACTCGTCCAAACCTGGAAAACGAAACATAGAAAATGAAAACTAGAACACATTCCCCTGGAAACAAACAAACCCCAAAACACACAAAACAACCCCTCTGCCACACCCTGACCATTCTACTATGGGAAATGACCCTTTTCACTGGTCAGGACGTGACAGTGTAGACACTGTTAATGTTGTAAATGACTATTGTAGCTGGAAACGGCAGATTTTTTTTATGGAATATCTACATAGGTGTATAGAGGCCCATTATCAGCAACCATCACTCTTGTGTTCCAATGGCACATTGTCTTAGCAAATCCAAGTTTATCATTTTAAAAGGCAAATTGATCATTAGAAAACCCTTTAACAATTATGTTAGCACAGCTGATAACTGTTGTCTGATTAAAGAAGCAATATAATTGGCCTTCTTTAGACTATTTGAGTAACTGGAGCATCAGCGTTTGTGGGTTCGATTACAGGCTCAAAATGGCCAGAAATAAATAACTTTCTTCTGAAATTCATCTGTGTATTCTTGTTCTGAGAAATGAAGGCTATTCCATGCGAGAAATTGCCAAGAAACTGAAGATCTCGTACAACGCTGTGTACTACTCCCTTCACAGAACAGCGCAAACTGTCTCTAACCAAAATAGAAAGAGGAGTGGGAGGCCCCGGTGCACAAACAAGCAAGAGGACAGGCACATTAGAGTGTCTAGTTTGAGAAACAGACACCTCACAAGTCCTCAACTGGCAGCTTCATTAAATAATACCCGCAAAACACCAGTCTCAACTTCAGCAGTGAAGAGGCGACTCCGGGATGCTGGCCTTCTAGGCATGGCCTGGGCTTTTCTTGAAAAAACAAGGACATTTCTAAGTGACCCTAACCTTTTGAAAGGTAGTGTATGTTTACACCATAAGAAGAGAGAGAAAGAGGGAGAAAGAGAGGAGAAAGAGAGAGATGTTGAGATATCTTTAAACTGCCATCATGAAATGTGTCTTTTCCCTGTTCAGCGTGTGTAGCCTGAGGGAAGTGTGGTTTTAATCCCTGTGCCCCACTCCAGTAAAAACCCTCACCTTACTCATGTCTTATTGAGCTCACATTTACCACTTCAACTCACTCCACACATACCCACCGGCCTGACATGAAGTGTCTTATGAAACACATATGTTCAGCATCTCTTGTAGGTAAAATCACAACAAGTATTCCTGAAAAAGCAAATAATATTTCAATATGTGTGTATAGGTAAGGAAAATACTGATCCAGAGTATGGGTATTCTTGCTGAGACAAGATAATCTAAATAGAAACAAGATTTGCTGTAAAGAATGCACATCTCTAATTACAGAAAACCCTGCGGCTAACTCCGTAGTTGTCCGTCCGGAGTCCGGACTGGAGGACATAGAGGGTATGTAAATGGAGCGTCGGTTCCTAGGGTTGAGGTTGCAGGGGTAGGCTTTTAGGGGGTGCTCCTGCGCTCCTCCACATCTCTAATTACACAGGCTGACCTCCCACAGGTCGCCGGAGTAAAGGCCCCAACAAAGATCAATATTCATTCTTTAAGATCTGTCATCTGTTTTTGACACTATCGACCACGCTCTGTCTGATTTATTCATTTATTTACCCCCAACACTCCTTCCCCACCCCTTCAGACACACACACACACACACGCGCGTGCACGTGCACGCAAACACACACAGTGGGACACACACATACGTGCATTCAAGCGTACACAAGCACACACACAAAACCACACTCAAGTTCGTCTGTACACGAGATGGTTAGCCTGGCATTATCCATCATGGGATGGGTTGAGAGCAGAGCAGCCCCCCCTAAGAGACCCAACGCCCTTAACTAAATGCTAATGGTGAACTCTCCTCTCCAACGGTACAGCATTGACTTTGGGCCTGGGCCCGTGTATCCTCTTTGGCAGCGTTATTGCAGATAAGTACCACGTCGCTAATGAACACAGAGAGGGGCTTGTTCAAGGTCAACCCCTTCATTTAGGGGCATCCATCGGGACCAAGCCACTCTGCATGGATAAACGCATGAAAATAATAATGCCCAGCCATTTAAGGCCCGCTGATATGCTAGCTAGCTACAACTCTTGTGGTTTTGCTAGATTTGCTTGATAGCCTAATCTACTTTACTTCAGACCGCCCGCATATTGCCATTTTCACCTTCACCTGAATTATGTTGATTTTATTTTCAAAAGCCAAAAGGCTTTTAAAGATCTCAGCAATTCTCCATTTTGTCCTCTTTAGTGCATGGGGCTGTTGATCTTATGTATGCTGATGATACCAAAACATGGTTTAACGCAATCAGAGATGCAAAGCATACTGGATGGGATGGGGCGGCATGTCGCATAGTGCCCGAGGCCTTGCCAAGGTCACGTTCATATGCATGATTAAGGAAGATGAATACCAGGATGACCTCTGAATTATTTAAAGGGAGGAAGTAAGTAAGGTGTGTATGTTTGTGGGTGGTGGGGGGAGCTGACTGAGAACACATTCTCATTTACAGCAACAACCTGGGGAATAGTTCCAGGGGAGAGGAGGGGAGATGAATTAGCCAATTGGAAACTCGGGATGATTAGGTGCCCGTGATGATACGAGTGCCAGATTGGGAATTTAACCGATCAGGACCGACCCTGCTTAGTTTCATCCGCAAGCCAGCAGTATAGTGGGTGTGGATTTTAGCCTTCATACAGTATCTTTAGGCTATATCAATAAAATAAATGTCCACCCCAGTCCAGTCTGACAAGCATCTGTCCACTCCCTCCATTCTCTCTTCCACCTTACACAGTACCTGTCTCCCTGTCTATCAGGCTGTGTCCCAAATAGCACCCTATTTCCTGTATAGTGCAATACTTCTGACCAGAGACCTATTGGGCCCTTAGTCAAAAGCAGTGTGCTAAGTAGGGAACAGGGTGCCGTTTGGGATGCAGCCCAGTGTCACTAGGGCTCCTGTGGTTGTTGTTGTGATCACTAAGAGTCCGGCTCCAGCACTGCAGACTGGAGACAGTGTGCCAGCTGGGTGTTGGAGTCTGCCAGGCCCTTGTTTACCCCAGTGACAGAGTCACAGTATGAATACTAATACAGCCTAGCCTGCCAAGAGAGAGAGATAGGGGGAGGAAGAAGAGAAGGGGAGAGGGTGAGGTCTCCAGGTGGAGGGAGATGTGGTGGGGAGAGAGTCCCCCTCGAGACATCCCAATCCCCATCGTTGCCCCCTCGCCCCTTCCCTCCCTTATATTTCAAGCTAACGAGGCACAGGGATCATTTTGCGCAAGAAAAGTCCTAACTCTCTCCTTCTCTGTACCTCCTGAATTAGGAATGCTCATTTTGACTGGATCTTAAGGACAAGGAAGACCAAAAAATAGAAAAGATATATAAAATATTTTTAAAGCAAAACAACAGCCACTCTGCCTGCACTTCCCAGCTTTCCCCATGCCCCCTGTTCCCCTATGAGAGAGAGAGAGAGAGAGAGAGAGAGAGAGAGAGAGAGAGAGAGAGAGAGAGAGAGAGAGAGCAGAAAGTGAGGACGCAGAAAGGTGCAAAGGTCTGAAAAAATGAGTTCAATGTAGATTCACAGAAAGTCATTACCCCATACAAATGACCTGGGCAACAAGATTAAAATAAATAAATAAATAAATCCGTTTGGATCAACAACAGAGGGGAGAGGGGGAGATTGGGAGATGCAGAGGGGTGGAAGGAGGGGGAGGGGAGGAGTGGGGCTGTGCCTTGAGAGAGGGAGAGAGATACAAATCAATGGACAAACAAGCCACAGAGGCAATAGAAGCGATAGAAAAGGAAGCAGAAGAAGAAAAAAAAGAAGCATTTAAAAAAATTCTGTTTTAGTGGGAGGAGGTGTGAAGGGGGTCGACGGGGATCACAAAAGCGCCCGGGGGAGCTTGCTTGAGGCGGACGGACCACAATGCCCTGCAGTTTGACGTCAGGCTTGAGTGACCACATCAGGTCCGGAGGCTAGCGCTGGTAAAAGCCTGCCGGGTTTAATCCTCAGGATTACGTCCAGTGTTGTTCTCTCTCTCCTTCTCTCTATACCCCTCTCCTCCCTCTCTCTCCTTCTCTTTCCCCATGTCCGTTATACCACCGTGCTGTGTGGCCAATCTCTGAAGAGCTAGACCAAGGTATTACTAATAGTCTGGTTTAATGTTTCAAGTGGTAAACCGGAGCACTGGATCGTGTGCTCTGCACTAAGGTAAACAGGTCAATACTATTGATCCCTCTCTCTCTCTCTCTCTCTCCCTCTCCTCCCACTCTCCCTTCTGCCCGGGCCAGGAACATGTAATGCATTAAAAGCTCCTGTTCTGCATTGCACCGAAATAAAGGGGAGGCACTAGGACACATACACACATACACCTTTTGGTATTCACACAAGCAGTATATGCCACCCTCTCTCTTTTTCAAAATAGTGCGTCCAGTACACTGAGAGGCAAACAAATACATCAACACCACAACATTCTACACACTGTCTTTTGTAGATCATGTTTTGTAAAAATGTGTCTCTAGCTCAGTGAACGCCTCTAGGCAGGAGCACGCAAACAGAAAGGGAATAAGTCCCTTGAATCCAGATTTCATTGTCCTTCTAATGTCAATAACACTCGGCCCCGCTGTGGAAGCAGCGCGGTCAGCAACATTATAGGCCTAATTAGCTATTCTTCTTTCTTCTACTATTTGGTCTATTTCAACAAGCCTGCGGGGTCTCCTGTACTCACATTAATTAAAGCATTTGAGGGACTCCCTCCCGGTTAGAAACCCCCTCTGTACAGGGTTCCTCACTAGGGGGACCTTGAAACTGCACATTTCCAGCTTCCACTCAGTTCCCCCAAAATCATTTTGGTACAGAAGAGAGAAGAGGTGAGAGAATAGGGATAGAGGAAGGCAAGACAGTCAAATGGAAACCTTAGATAATAAAGGGGTGAATGCGTAAAGAACAAGAGAAGACGAGTTAAAGGGCAACCTTGCATGAAACCTGGGTCATAATTGTACAATACCCCTCCTTCCTCTCAGGTACTGCAAGCCCCCATTTCATGTGTGATGCCGAATCTTTGAGGGACACTTCCTTGTTTACAGCAGTGTCTGGTGACATTTGCTACTGCGCTCACTGAAGCGTATACCGGCACCGTTGTAACGCAGCGCTCTACAGGTTGTGACACTTGGATTGCGTAACCCTTATTACAACGTTAATACACACGCGACAGGGGAAATTATGGGTTGTCGAGAACAACGATACCTTTTCTGTTTAGACAAGAACTGACAGTCATGAGTAGAGGGAATGGGTCTCCTACTATGGTGTTTAATGTGATAATTATGGCATTTATAGGAATCTTGAGGGAAATATGTAATGCATGATTTTATAGTATGTGAACTTTAGAAAATGTAGCACGCTTTAAATGCCAGGATGTCATGCTCACTTCGGCTTTTCATCAAGTACAATTTGCTGCATACTATTGAGGAAGAGAATCGTCTTTTCTCCCTCGCGTGTGTTTGACAACAGCTGATAATCAGAATGGTGGGGAACAAGAGCGATTGCGCATTCGATGATGCCTTCTCAGAATGAGCAGCATGATGATATCTGTGGCTTACTGCAGACCTTTTTCCTTAACAGTACGTTCGAAATAGTATGTAGTATGATTAGTACACAGTATGCCGTTTTAGTAAGCAGTAGGCAAGCCAAATTTCGGCCATGGCCAATGTTTTTATATACTTATTGCAAATATGCAGTGCCCCCCTCTATCCGTCTCTTTTCTCTCTCTCTCTCTCTCTCTCACATGCACGCACACATACGCACGGACACGCGCACACAAACTCTCTTCCAACGGTTCAGCGCTCAAAGGCTCTCTGCTTGTTATACCGTAGCTCTGGCTCAAAGTGACTCGCGCAAAGCACTTTGTCATCCAACCATATGCTGTTTCTGCACACATGCACATATGCACAGGGACACAAATAGCTAATTTCTCTAACCAGTGATCAGCTCTCCCCTTGCACACTGAGGCATCTGAGCTTTCACAAAATCCACAGCAATCCTATATCCGTAAAGCAAGGGCAGGGACCGTTACTAGACAAGGAGAGTGGGGGACAGCAAGGAGTGTATGTACACACATAGAAGAAATACATCACAGCCACACTCACTCACACACAAAGACTCACCAGAACATATAAACAAGCACTTATACAAACATTCACAATATAAACAAATGATATGCAAGTCATACTATTACATATAAATACATATATCACCAGTACACACCTGAGACACACACACACACACACAAAACACATACACACAATCTCCCATCCACCCACACACAGACACTCTCTTCTGCACTATCCCTAAGCCTGGCTGAGTAGCCTTGGCTGTGTGAGTGTGACAGATCAGGCCTTCCTGCCAGATCTGGGCCTGCCAGCCATGCAGCCCTCCCCATCCCCAACCCCAACCCCAGCTTCCCCAGTCCCTCCAACCCCAGCCACACCCTCAAAACCCCAACCCCAGCCTCCCACTATACCATCTTCCTTACCCCAGCCTCCCACTACACCATCTTCCTTACCCCAGCCTCCCACTACACCATCTTCCTTACCCCAGCCTCCCACTACACCATCTTCCTTACCCTAGCCTCCCACTACACCATCTTCCTTACCCCAGCCTCCCACTACACCATCTTCCTTACCCCAGCCTCCCACTACACCATCTTCCTTACCCCAGCCTCCCACTACACCATCTTCCTTACCCCAGCCTCCCACTACACCATCTTCCTTACCCCAGCCTCCCACTACACCATCTTCCTTACCCTAGCCTCCCACTACACCATCTTCCTTACCCTAGCCTCCCACTACACCATCTTCCTTACCCTAGCCTCCCACTACACCATCTTCCTTACCCCAGCCTCCCACTACACCATCTTCCTTACCCTAGCCTCCCACTACACCATCTTCCTTACCCCAGCCTCCCACTACACCATCTTCCTTACCCTAGCCTCCCACTACACCATCTTCCTTACCCTAGCCTCCCACTACACCATCTTCCTTACCCCAGCCTCCCACTATACCATCTTCCTTACCCTAGCCTCCCACTACACCATCTTCCTTACCCCAGCCTCCCACTACACCATCTTCCTTACCCTAGCCTCCCACTACACCATCTTCCTTACCCCAGCCTCCCACTACACCATCTTCCTTACCCTAGCCTCCCACTACACCATCTTCCTTACCCTAGCCTCCCACTACACCATCTTCCTTACCCTAGCCTCCCACTATACCATCTTCCTTACCCCAGCCTCCCACTACACCATCTTCCTTACCCCAGCCTCCCACTACACCATCTTCCTTACCCCAGCCTCCCACTACACCATCTTCCTTACCCTAGCCTCCCACTACACCATCTTCCTTACCCTAGCCTCCCACTACACCATCTTCCTTACCCTAGCCTCCCACTACACCACCTTCCTTACCTTAGCCTCCCACTACACCATCTTCCTTACCCCAGCCTCCCACTACACCATCTTCCTTACCCCAGCCTCCCACTACACCATCTTCCTTACCCTAGCCTCCCACTACACCATCTTCCTTACCCCAGCCTCCCACTACACCATCTTCCTTACCCTAGCCTCCCACTACACCATCTTCCTTACCCTAGCCTCCCACTACACCATCTTCCTTACCCTAGCCTCCCACTACACCATCTTCCTTACCCTAGCCTCCCACTACACCATCTTCCTTACCCCAGCCTCCCACTACACCATCTTCCTTACCCCAGCCTCCCACTACACCATCTTCCTTACCCCAGCCTCCCACTACACCGTCTTCCTTACCCTAGCCTCCCACTACACCATCTTCCTTACCCCAGCCTCCCACTACACCATCTTCCTTACCCTAGCCTCCCACTACACCATCTTCCTTACCCTAGCCTCCCACTACACCATCTTCCTTACCCTGGCCTGGCAGCCTTAAACAAGCGCCGCACTTATCAGCCAGAAAAATAATTGGATGCTGCCGCTTGCAATATGTTGCCCCTTCCCTCCGTCCATCCGGGTCGCTTCAGCGGTGTCAGCTCCCATTAGGCCTAACGCTCTCAGGACATGAGAGAGAAAGAGAATGAGAGAGAGAAAGCAAGAATGGAGAGTGACTCTCTCTCTCCCTCTGTCTGTCTGCCTCTCCGGTCCACTGGATCTGTGCTAAGGTGAGAGAGCGAAAGAGGAGCTTGGATCTCGCCTTGGGGGGACAGGGGAAGGAAGGGGAGTTGGAGGGGTGTGGGTGCTTGCCGGAGCATCAGCACGTTGTTGCTGTCATGTCACGGAGGCGTCTGAGCGTCTCGTGTGGCCGAGCTGGCGAGAGAGAGAGAGAGAGGAGCGAGGAGTTGATGTTGTTGACGTTGCTGCTGTTGTAGTAGTGCTAGGAGAGGGAGGTGGAGGGATGGAGAGATGGAGGGGAGGACGCTGAGGAGCCATGACAGGGACAGTGGTTCAGCTGTCAGTCTGGGGAAGAGAGGGAGGAAAGAAGGAGAAAGGGGAGAGGGAGAATGGCCTGGGCTGACAGGTCAGGTGGGTGATGGGTAGCAGAGCGCGAGCTGGAGGTTTCGGTTTCTGGGCGATTCTACAGAGAGGGGAACACCTGGGCATTACCTTCTGAGACGTCACAATCACTGGGGCATGATCCACACTGCCTAGAAGCCTGACATGCAGAAAACACATGCAACCCAATGCTGTTCGGTGTACAGTAGCCTAATAACCCTTTTATCAATTCACTGGGGACCTAGCTAGGTATAATATAATATGAACTGGTCCGCATACTGCAGCTAGCTCTATTTAACTATGTTACCCAGGGGTAATCGACTGTGGACCATCTATCTCCCCAACAAGTCTTAATGTGTTTTGTACTATTTACACATGGTAGTAAACAATATACCAGGTTACCTATAGACCCCATAAATGTTCAATATGTCACACCACCAACCCCCTGGCCAGTTGACTCCTGCATTGGGGAGGGCCTGCACTCAACCATAGATATGGACCTAGTCCTGACACATACACTCCAGTCCCCGATGCCACACCACGGTCACGCTCCACTCTCTTTTGCCCTTGAGCCAAACGCTTTATCTACGTGAGCTCTACCTCCCTGTTAAAAAAGGCTGGCCTTGCCCAACCAACAACCAACTGCCTCCCACAATGCTAGAAGTTGACATTGAGAGGCCCCCAAAACACAAGTCTCCCCGGTATTGGGGTATCCATTCGCCTGCCCACACACAAATAAATAATGCAATGTGCCGCTAATGCAGTGGTGCCTGACGCAGTGGTTGACGTTGCCTGAAGCAACCTTTGGGGTGGAAAATAATTACGATGCAAAATAAGTAAAAATGTCCCCCATACATATTGTGATGGTTCAAAATGGGGTAGTACATGGCAACTGCCCTCCATGTTCCACTGCTCTCTCTCTCTCTCTCTCTCTCTCTTTTTTTCCCCTCTGTCCACCTCTCTCTCTCTCCATGGCCAGGTTACATGGTTGTTCCTCTGAGGGAGAGGGAGAGGGAGAGGGAGAGGAGAGCCTGTTAGTGACACTAGCTTTAGTGACTCTAGCTTGTTATTTGTGGACACAGTCTCACAGACACATGGATGTTATGATGTTATTGTACATAATGAATACAGGGATGTGGAGGAAACAAGGAGCTCAACAGTGTTCTGGTTTATTTTATTCATTTTGTTCTTTATTTATTCCGTTTTTTCACGGAGACGTGGTTGGCTTTAAATGTGTTGTAGACGCATCCAACTGGGCACAGACGTCAATTCAACGCCTGTTCCACGTTGGTTCCACGTCATGATTCAACCAGTGTGTGCCCAGTAGGATCCAGTGTGTGCCCAGTAGGATCCAGTGTGTGCCCAGTAGGATCCAGTGTGTGCCCAGTAGGATCCAGTGTGTGCCCAGTAGGATCCAGCGTGTGCCCAGTAGGATCCAGTGTGTGCCCAGTAGGATCCAGTGTGTGCCCAGTAGGATCAGTGTGTGCCCAGTAAGATGTGTCTGGAAGCAGTGGATACCTGTAATATTTTTCTGTTTCTCTACTCTGGTTCATGTGTATTATTTAATTGCATTATTATGTCTTATACCTGTGTGTTGTTTAATTCATGAGAATTTTTACTCCATGGGCCGGTTTCCCATACACCGATTAAGCCTAGTCCTGGACAACAACATTAAACGCTTTCAATGGAAAATCTTGATTGAGGACTGCTTTTTAGTCCAGAACTACTTTTTAATCTGTGTCTGGGAAACTCGGCTCTAACTTTTCTCCATTGGACATTATTTTGAGACATTTGCCTTTTGAAGAAAATGGTAAAGGCACATATTAGGCATCATGTTCCAATGCTAAGTCTTAACATACATTCTAACAGTTAGGACATGGCCATAAGATCAGAAACAGCTTACTGTACAGCAGACAGACCAAGTGTTGACTAATCCAGTGGAGAGAGAGAGAGAGAAAGACATGCTCATCATGATTACAGGCTGGTCGATGGAGTCCTGTTTAGACAGAGCTCAGTGTGTTTACAGAGACACATTAAAACTACAGCCCTATGACTGGCTCTAACGTATGCCCTGACTATAGACACTGAGCTGCCGTCATCCGTTATTTGTCCGATGTTTTTAGAGCTCAAAAGTGGTCGTCTGTCCAGAGCAAGCCCCATGGCATCTATTTTGTACGGAAAATAACCACATTTCGAGATGTATCTTTTCCATTCATTTGGGGATGTCGCTGGATTTATTCAACAAATGGCAAATGAGGTGGACTCATCTGGAAAATAGACTACTTTTTGTTCACTTTGCAACTTTCTCCTGACTCGAGTGAGGAGTACATGGGGACACTCTGTGTCCTTCATGGCATTGTCTCAAGGGCAAAGTATAGCGACAAAACAGAGTACCACGATCCGTCCAAAGGTCCCCAAGACCCTCAGCATCCCGTCCCCACTCAGTGACCCTCCCCAGGCGCATTGTGGGAACTGGGGAGCCATGGACACTGCTGAGGCTTCCTGTGATTGTGGCCTGCCTTTCTCCCCACCAGGGTCTCCACCCCTCTAGGGGGCCTGTCAATCACACTGTCTTCCCTTTGAAGCTCCACTGACTCTCCAGGGTGTCACAGTCTACTCCGCCACCTCCCCCCCCCACCTCCCCAAATCTCTCCACCCCATCCCCTCCAGTGACCTCTCATCAGAATCTGTTGGTCCACTGTCCCAGAAGTTATCCCGCCAGCTCACCGTTATCTTCAGTCTCTAGCTATGCACACAAAAAAATGAACCAAGAGGGAAAAAGGAGGGAGCTTAGATTCACTTTTTCAAACCAAATACGGTTTAAAATGGTAAGGCGTCATGAGAGAGTAAGCGCATAAGCTCAGGGACAGACACGCTAGGTGGATTCCTAGGGCTCGCTAAATTCAACTGGGAGTGACACTGTCACGCATGACTCCTTTGTCTCCCCATTCCCCAACAGAGTCGCGATATAAATTCCAGCGTGCAGCATGTTAAATGATTAATTCAGGCTGATTAGGTTATCATTTTGTACGCAGAACAGGTGCCGCTAAGAAATCGCAACAATACTCAATTAGAGTAGTGTTACATAAATCTGCATTCCAAAAAAATATGAATTTGCAGTGCTTACGGAAGATGTCGCAAGATTGTGCTAAATGCTGGTGGTGAAGGCAAGCATAGCATAGCAAGCATAGCATAGCAAGCATAGCAGGTTTGCAGGATAGCTCACTGTACCAGACATGTAAAACATTAGACTTGTTGATGGGTTGTTCAAGACGTGATGAAATGTGTCTGGATTTGTTGTGAATCAAACAGCTGTGTTCACACCTCTGAATCAGCAGTTAGTGTAGCTAGTAGGTTTTCATTGTCACTCATTGATGCCACCAGATTTAAAGAACCCATTGTCGTCATCTGGCTGTGCCATTCAGTGTGTGTATGGTGCGTGCGTGAGTCTGGTTGCATGTCCATGTGTGTGTGTGTGTGTGTGTGTGTGCTTATGCGTATGGGTGCGTGTGCGTCCTTGTGTGTGTCTATGTGTGTGATTGTGTGAGTCCACTGTAAGATTCTGTGTCACACCTCTGATATAATTAACTGAGAAAGTGAGCCAGATAGCCCGAGCCTGGGATTGCTGAATACGAAGTTCTAGGCTTAAATGTAAGTCAGCAAGGACAAAGTCAAGATAATGGAGGCTGCCTAAAGTTGTGTGTTGCAATAAAATAGCATAAACTGACATTCCTTCAATGTCAGCAACTGTATTGACACAGTGAAATGCCAACGTTGTTCTCAATTATCACACCACTAACACCTCACCACTGACCAATTAACCACTGCTAGCTCGTCGCTAATTAGACCGTCTTCAATTAACACCACTAGCACTAGCCTATTATACTGCTGATGCAACCTTTTTCCATCAATCTGAAGCCTCTTCTTCCTGCTGCTACTGTATCCTGATCACTAGCATTGGCAACTGTCTCTTTACTATGATGTCATCTGTGTCTAACAACACCTCACCGCTGACCAACTAACCACTACTAGTCGCTAATTGCTATTTCTGTTAACTTTTTAGTGACAGGGGGCAGTATTCGGAAATTCGGATGAATGACGTCCCCAAATTAAACTGCCTACTACTCGGGCTCAGAACGTAGGATATGCATATTATTAGTAGATTTGGATAGGAAACACTCCGAAGTTTCTAAAACTGTTTTAATGATGTCTGTGAGTATAACAGAACTCATATGGCAGGCAAAAACCAGGGGGAAAAATCCAACCAGGAAGTGAGTTGTAGTTCTTCTATCTAATCCCTATTCAAACTACAGTGTCTGTGGGGTCATTTTGCACTTCCTAAGGCTTCCATTGGCTGTCAACAGCCTTTAGAAACTTGTTTCATCCTTCTCCTGTTACTGGGCAGAGAATAGGAGCTCAGTCAATCAGTGGACTGCCTGGGAGCAGTGAGTTGTTTACTGCGCGGGCACGTTGGTGCACCTCTCCTTCTTTTTCCTCTGTAATGAATACGCTATTGTCCGGTTGGAATATTATAACGTTTTATGTTAAATAGACCCTAAGGATTGATTGTAAACATCGTTTGACATGTTTCTATGAACGGTAATGGAACTATTTGTCTTTTCGTCTCTGGTTCTGCGCTCTCGCGTTATGCCTTTGGATTAGTGACCTGAACGTGCGAACAAAACGGAGGTATTTGGACATAAATATGGAGTATTTCAAACAAAAATAACATTTCTTGTGGAAGTGGGAGTCCTGGGAGTGCATTCCGACGAAGATCAGCAAAGGTAAGGGAAGATTTATAATACTAATTCTGAGTTTAGTTGACTCCAGAACTTGGCGGGTAACTGTATAGCTTGCTTTGATGGTTGAGCTCTGTACTCAGAATATTGAAAAATGTGCTTTTAAAATCTGACACAGCGGTTGCATTAAGGAGTAGTATATCTATAATTCTTTCAATAACTGTTGTAAAGTTTATCAACGTTTATGATGAGTATTTTTGTAAATTGGTGTGCTCATTCACTGGAAGTTTTGGTGGGAATACATTTTCTGAACATCACGCGCCAATGTAAAATGGGGTTTATTGATATAAATATGAACTTTATCGAACAAAACATACATGTATTTTGTAACATTGAGTCCTGGGAGTGTCATCTGATGAAGATCATCAAAGGTTAGTGCTTAATTTTAGCTATATTTCTGGTTTTTGTGACGCCTGTCCTTGCTTGGAAAATGGCTGTGTGGCTTTTATTTTTTAGGCACTGTCCTAACATAATCTAATGTTTTGCTTTCGCCGTAAAGCCTTTTTGAAATCGGACAACGTGGTTGGGTTAAGGAGAAGTGTATCTTGAAAATAGTGTAAAATAGTTGTATGTTTGAGAAATTTGAATTATGAGATTTTTGTTGTTTTGAATTTGCCGCCCTGCTATTTCACTGGCTGTACCGCGGGTGGGACGCTAGCGTCCCACATAGCCCATACTAGTTAACGCAGCTAGCACAAGGCTACAAGACAACTGATAGTGCCTTTCTTTTCTATTAATCTGTGTGTGGGAAGCATCTTCCTCATGTTGCTACTTCTATTGTATCAACTATATTATTGTAACGATCCTCTCTATACGAGCCATGTTACCATTTCCACCAAGTTACCCTACTGGCGCGGTTGCGTAAGGTGTTTGTCTTTCAAGCCAGCGACCCATGTTCGCTTTCCTGCCCCGCCGTTCCCAACACTATGTAATAGCTACTTATGTGATGTTATGACAGCGTATAAGTGTTATGATGCGCCATAAGTGTATGATAAGCATTATAAATGCACTCACAAGTCTCTGTGCGTTTCATAAAGAGTGCTTCCTAGGTGTCTTCCTCATACTACATGTACTAAATCTCGATCACGATCACTGCCAACTACTAATGTCTCCCTCCTATGATGTCATCAGAGTCCATTATTAATGTCGACACTGAAATTGGCCCCGAGGCCATTAGAGAACGCGACCACCATTCATCATGTGACCATCTCTGGCAGTGAGTCATGTGGAACACGCGAGGCGCCACACACTTGAACCTGGAGTCTACTGAAACCCCCGCCCATCTCTCTCCGTCATCCCCCGTATAGGGCAAGTGCAATGGGGCTGAGGTGTCTTCCCTCATTGCCGGCGCGCCCCTCACCAGACCAGGTAGTGGCAGCGGGCTGGCGGCCTCCGTAATCATCTGGTGCAGAGGAGATGATTCACTTTGACCTCTGTCACACTGGCACACAGTGTGTTGCTATGCTGCAACCTGAAGGCTCAGCAATGATTCTCAGATGCTAATTGGGATGCCATTTGGGTTCTAAATGAGTGGGATATAAAAAGCAGACCAAAAATGATGTATAGTATCAGCCAAATATATGTCTGATTCATTACACAATATATACAACATTATGCATATGCAGTAGTTTCCATAAACACACACACACACACACACGTAGGTGCACGCAGGGACATGCAGACACGTACACACACACATTTCTCTCTCAGGCACACACGCACACACACTCTTTCGATCAAACACACAAAACACACTTCAACACATGCACACACTCACAGTAGGGTACTGTTTTACAAATTATGAGGGATACTCCTCTCTATTACTGCTATTCTCTGTCCCAGTTTTTGGGCTTCAGCTCAGATGTGTCTCTCTTCTCCTGGCCGCTCATCTCTGGTCCACTAACCCAGTTACAGATCCAGCCAATATCTCCTTCTATGTCTTGTACTTTAGACAGGCACACAAACACATTGCTTTTTTAGATAGGAACTTGAGTTAATACACAGTGGATTTATGTATCGTCAATGTATTTCAATGCATTATTGATTATTCCATCTTTCTGCCTCTTTGTTTAGCTAAACGCATGTTTGAACTGGTTGGAGTACAGGACAAATGACGTGACTGATCCTGGGATCAAATGAGTTGAACTGCCAAGACCTTGTTCTTCAACTATTGGGTTGAAGTCACTCATGAATATACACTAGCCAAATCACATTGAGGATTCACATGGCTTGACTTGGCATTTCATCTTTCAGCTGTCTGGGGGGAAACCATTCTTCCTAAAACATCGCATCCCATTTGGTCGGTAGTTGGGGAGATGCATGATTGAGCACAGACATAGAGCACAGAATGGACACAGAGTGAGTGGATGACTGTATGAGAGAGAGAGAGACAGAGAGAGGGAGAGAGAGAAAGAAAGAGGGAGACAGACAGAGAGAGAGAGAGAGAGGGAGCAGTGTGTATCTGTGTGTGTTACAGTTTTTTTAATGAGGCACTCACTCCTACACACACACACACACACACACACACACACACACACACACACACACACACACACAGGCGCCTAGACAAAATAGAGTTAACCCTTGCTTTGCCAGCGGTGACACCCTCATGCAGGTGACATGCATTAGAGAAAGCAGGGAGAGCAGTGGAGCTATAATGATGACCAAACAGAGCCGGTCCAGGCTAGCTGTGTAGAGCTGCCAACTGGACATGGGTGGGGCTGTTAGGGAAAGCAAACACACAGACTGTCTGGTACATGTAAGAGAGTAGGGAAGGTGGGGGCTATGCCCCCTGGCTGCAGCACATATTTACTTAGTGTTCCAACACAGACTCATGCTCCTCTACCCTGTTTTTAAGCCTGGCTGGTCGATCTCCTTTGGAGCTGGAGGTGGGGCAATATGGGGATTTAAACCTAGGTATTTTATAGGTTATTTCAGTCTGCTTCCTATTGGCTAACTTCCCAATGTTTAACTCATTTTTATTTGACCTTATATCGAGCCATAGTCATGCAACCAATTGCACAGTTGCCTCCAGCTGACACATTACAACTCTGATTGGAATAGGAGAGACGGCAATTGAGATGGTGATAATGATGATTGGTGGATTATTTAATTAGCTTATGTAGCAGTGAATATTACATTGATAATTTAAGTGACAGAAATCAGGATTGAAAATGTAGCGGGGTCTCTACTCTCTATCAGTCATAATACATGTACGCTAGTTCCTGGAATTCAAACTAATGAACAGATGATCAGAAACTGCTATTGATTGGCTAGGGGGTTCCAATACTAATGGATGTCAATGTGTGTGGGAGCATATGTATCTATACTTTATGCACACATAGGTGCGCGTGTCTCTGTACATATCTGTGTGTGTGCATGATTGTATGTGTATGTGTGTATGTATGTACTGTATGTATGTATGTGAGTGTGTGTAGGTATGTGAGTGTGTGTGCGTGTGTGTGTGGTGGTTGGACTGTGGCCAGAGACGGTGTTGGCTGGTGGTGTGTGTGCTGATTGGACTGTGGCCAGAGAGGGTGTGGGCTGGAGGTGTGTGTGTGATGAGTGTGACTGACTGATGGGGATCTGATTGAGGTGTTTCCGCGGTAATAACGGATTGAGCCTGGCCAGCTAGACTATTGACTGACTGCTGATGAAGCACAAGAGAGGGGGAGAGACGTGAATTTAGGCAGAGGATAAAATCAATTACCTTTAAAACTGTTCCTCTTCAGCCACAACCACACACTGTGATGTGTGTGTGTGTGTGTGTTTTTGGTTTTACCATCCACACAAGGATAGTAAAAAAGGACAGTTTGGAAAAGTGAGGACATTTGGCTGGTCCCCACAAGGAAAAAGTATATTTCGGCTTTAGGGTTAGGGTTAAAATTAGGATTAGGGTTGTAATTATGGTTAGGGTAAGAGTTAGGGGTTTGGGGTTAAATAGGATTTTGAATGGGAATCAATTGTTTGGTCCCCACAAGGATAGTAAAACAACTTTGTGTGTGTGTGTGTTTGTGTTTACGTGTTCTTGTCCGTGTGTATATATGTGTGTGTGTTTGTCCGTGCATCCCTGGCTGTGGCTATGTGTATGTAAAGGAGAAATTTGCCTGTCCTTGCCTAAGTGAATGGCTAGGATTAAGCTGACAGCCCACCTTAGTGATGGCGAAATAATTGGTTGTTCAGCTCTGTCCTTGTCAGAGCGCTGACAGTTCTGCAGATGTCCTGTGCGGTTCTCCAAAGGTTAGGCTCAGCTGGGGCCGTCGTTCATTAATCATTCCGCTCTGACAGTGCTCCGAGCAGCCCGCAGCTGCCACCCCATCCCCCTCAATTTCTGTCACCGCCTTCCTCCCACCCCTCATACAGCAAGACTCCCTCTACGCCCGTGTGTGTGGGGGGGACATAGACACAAACATGCACACAAACAAGCTGGACTATGCTTAGACTCCCATTTGCGTGAAAAATATGAAATGTAACTATGTATAGATACATGAAGCTTCACGTATTTATACACAGGCAGGACTGTTAGTCTACGCAGGCAGGACTGTTAGTCTACGCAGGCAGGACTGTTAGTCTACGCAGGCAGGACTGTTAGTCTACGCAGGCAGGACTGTTAATCTACGCAGGCAGGACTGTTAGTCTACGCGGGCAGGACTGTTAGTTTACAGGGACAGGAGTGTTAGTCTACACGGGTAGGACTGTTGGTCTACACGGGTAGGACTGTTAGTCTACACGGGCAGGACTGTTAGTCTACGCAGGCAGGACTGTTAGTCTACACAGGCAGGACTGTTAGTCTACGCAGGCAGGACTGTTAGTCTACGCAGGCAGGACTGTTAGTCTACACGGGTAGGACTGTTAGTCTACACAGGCAGAACTGTTAGTCTACACAGGCAGGACTGTTAGTCTACACAGGCAGGACTGTTAGTCTACGCAGGCAGGACTGTTAGTCTACGCAGGCAGGACTGTTAGTCTACGCAGGCAGGACTGTTAGCCTACACAGGCAGGACAGTTAGTCTACACAGGCAGGAGTGTTAGCCTACATGGGCAGGACTGTTAGTCTACATGGGCAGGACCGTTAGTCTACACGGGCAGGACTGTTAACCTACATGGGCAGGACTGTTAGTCTACACGGGCAGGACTGTTAGTCTGCACGGCAGAACTGTTAGTCTACACGGGCAGGACTGTTAGTCAAATCAAATCAAATGTATATATATATATATATATAGCCCTTCTTACATCAGCTGATATATCAAAGTGCTGTACAGAAACCCAACCTAAATCCCCAAACAACAAGCAATGCAGGTGTAGAAGCACGGTGGCTAGGAAAAACTCCCTAGAAAGGCCAAAACCTAGGAAGAAACCAGACTATGAGGGGGGGTCAGCCCTCTTCTGGCTGTGCTGGGTGGAGATTATAACAGAACATGGCCAAGATGTTCAAATGTTCATAAATGACCAGCATGGTCAAATAATAGTAATCACAGTGAACAGGTCAGGATTCCATAGCCGCAAGCAGAACTGTTGAAACTGGAGCAGCAGCACAGCCAGGTGGACTGGGGACAACAAGGAGTCATCATGCCAGGTAGTCCTTAGGCATGGTCCTAGGGCTCAGGTCAACCGAGAGAGAAAGAAAGAAGGAGAGAAAGAGAGAATTAGAGAGAGCTTACTTAAATTCACACAGGACACCGGAGAAGAAAGGAGAAATACTCCAGATATAACAGACTGACCCTAGCCCCCCGACACATAAACTACTGCAGCATAAATACTGGAGGCTGAGACAGGAGGGGTCAGGAGACACTGTGGCCCCATCCGATGAAACCCCCGGACAGGGCCAAACAGGCAGGATATAACCCCACCCACTTTGCCAAAGCACAGCCCCCACACCACTAGAGGGATCTCTTCAAACACCAACCTACCATCCTGAGACAAGAGCGAGTATAGCCCAAAAAGATCTCAGCCACGGCACAAACCAAGGGGGGCGCCAACCCAGACAGGAAGACCACATCAGTGACTCAACCCACTCAAGTGATGCACCCCTCCTAGGGACGGCATGGAAGAGCACCAGTAAGCCAGTGACTCAGCCCCTGTAATAGGGTTAGAGGCAGAGAATCCCAGTGGAGAGAGGGGAACCGGCCAGGCAGAGACAGCAAGGGTGGTTCGTTGCTCCAGTGCCTTTCCGTTCACCTTCACACTCCTGGGCCAGACTACACTCAATCATAGGACCTATTGAAGAGATGAGTCTTCAATAAATACTTAAAGGTTGAGACCGAGTCTGCGTCTCTCACATGGATAGGCAGACCATTCCAAAAAAATGGAGCTCTGTAGAAGAAACCCCTGCCTCAAGGTGTTTGCTTAGAAATTCTAGGGATAATAAGGAGGCCTGTGTCTTGTGACCGTAGCGTACGTGTAGGTATGTACGGCAGGACCAAATCGTCAACACGGGATGGATTGGGAGTCTACACAGGCAGGACTGTTAGCCTACACAGACAGGACTGTTAATCTACACATGCAGGACTGTTAGCCTACACAGGAAGGACTGATGGTCTACACAGACAGGACTGTTAGTCTACACATGCAGGCTGTTAGCCTACACAGGCAGGACTGTTAGCCTAGACAGGCAGGACTGTTAGCCTAAACAGGCAGGACTGTTAGCCTAAACAGGCAGGAATGTTAGCCTACACAGGCAGGACTGTTAGCCTACACAGGCAGGAATGTTATTATACACGGGCAGGACTGTTGGTCTACACGGGAAGGACTGTTGGTCTACACGGGTAGGATTGTTAGCCTACACGGACAGGACTGTTAGTCTACACGGGCAGGACTGTTAGTCTACACGGCCAGGACTGTTAGTCTACACAGACAGGACTGTTAATCTACACATGCAGGACTGTTAGCCTACACAGGCAGGAGTGTTAGCCTACACAGGCAGGATCGTTAGTCTACACAGGCAGGACAGCTACTCTACACAGGCAGGACAGTTAGTCTACACAGGCAGGATTTTTAGCCTACAGAGACATGACTGTTAGTCTAAACAGGCAGGACTATTAGTCTACACAGGCAGGACTGTTAGTCTACACAGGCAGGACTGTTAGTCTACACAGGCAGGACTGTTAGTCTCCACGGCCAGGACTGTTAGTCTAAACAGGCAGGACTGTTAGTCTACACGGGCAGGACTGTTAGCCTGCACGGGCAGGACTGGTAGCCTATACAGACAGGACTGTTAACCTACTCAGACAGGACTGTTAGTCTACACAAGCAGGAGTGTTAGAAAACACAGGCAGGACTGTTAGCCTACACAAGCAGGAGTGTTAGCCTACACAGGCAGGAGTGTTAGTCTACACAGTCAGGACTGTTAGTCTACACAGTCACAACTGTTCGTCTACACAGTCACAACTCTTAGTCTACACAGTCAGAACTGATATTCTACACGGGTGGGTATGTTAGTCGACACGGGTAGGAAGGTTAGTCTAAACGGGTAGGAGGGTTAGTCTACACGGGTAGGTAGGTTAGTTTACACGGGTAGGAAAGTTAATCTACACGGGCAGGACTGTTAGTCTACACGGCAGGACTGTTAGTCTACAAGGGCAGGACTGTTAGTCTACACGGCAGGACAGTTAGTCTACACAGGCTGGACAGTTAGCCTACACTAGCAGTTCTGTTAGTCTACACAGTCAGGACTCATAGTCTACACAGTCAGGACTGTAAGTCTACACAGGCAGGAGTGTTAGCCTACACAGGCAGGAGTGTTAGCCTTCACAGGTACGACTGTTAGTCTACACAGGCAGGGCTTTTAGTCTACACGGGCAGGACTGTTAGCCTACACGGGTTGGACTGTTCGTCTACACGGGTAGGACTGTTAGCCTACACGGTCAGAACAGTTAGTCTACACAGTCAGGGCTGTTAGCCTATACAGGCAGGACTGTTAGTCTACACAGGCAGGACTGTTATCCTACACAGTTAGGACTGTTAGCCTACACAGGCAGGACTGTTGGTCTACACGGGCAGGCCTGTTAGTCTACATGGGCAGGACCGTTAGTCTACACGGGCAGGACTGTTAACCTACACGGGCAGGACTGTTAGTCTACAGCGGCAGGACTGTTAGTCTGCACATCAGGACTGTCAGGCAACACATGCAGGACTGTTAGTCTACACGGTCAGGACTGTTAGTCTACACAGGCAGGACAGCTACTCTACACAGGCAGGACAGTTAGTCTACACAGGCAGGACTTTTAGCCTACAGAGGCATGACTGTTAGTCTAAACAGGCAGGACTGTTAGTCTACACAGGCAGGACTGTTAGTCTGCACATCAGGACTGTCAGTCAACACATGCAGGACTGTTAGTCTACACGGTCAGGACTGTTAGTCTCCACGGCCAGGACTGTTAGTCTAAACAGGCAGGACTGTTAGTCTACACGGGCAGGACTGGTAGCCTATACAGACAGGACTGTTAGCCTACTCAGACAGGACTGTTAGTCTACACAAGCAGGAGTGTTAGCCAACACAGGCAGGACTGTTAGCCTACAAAGGCAGGAGTGTTAGTCTACACACACAGGACTGTTACTCTACACAGTCAGGACTGTTAGTCTACACAGTAACAACTGTTAGTCTACACAGTAACAACTGTTAGTCTACACAGTCAGAACTGATATTTAACACGGGTGGGTGTGTTAGTCAACAAGGGTAGGAAGGTTAGTCTACACGGGTAGGAAGGTTAGTCTACACGGGTAGGAAAGTTAATCTACACGGTCAAGACTGTTAGTCTACACAGGCAGGATTGTTAGCCTACACAGGCGGGATTATTAGTTTACACAGGCAGGACTGTTAGTCTACACAGGCTGGACTGTTAGCCTACACAGGCATTACTGTTAGTCTACACAGTCAGGAATGTTAGTCTACACAGGCAGTACTTTTAGTCTACACGGGCAGGACTGTTAGCCTACACGGGTGGGACTGTTAGTCTACACGGGTAGAAAGGTTAAACTACACGGGTAGGACAGTTACTCTACACAGTCAGAACAGTTAGCCTACACGGTCAGGAGGCCTACACAGGCAGGACTGTTAGTCTACACAGGCAGGACTGTTAGCCTACACAGTTAGGACTGTTAGCCTACACAGTTAGGACTGTTAGTCTACACAGGTAGGATGTTAGTCTACACAGGCAGGACAGTTACTCTACACAGTCAGGACTGTTAGTCTACACGGGCAGGACAGTTAATCTACATGGGCAGGACTGTTCATCTACACTGTCAGGACTGTTTGGCTACCCGGGTAGGACTGTTAGTCTACACAGGCTGGTTTGTTAGTCTACACAGGCTGGACTGTTAGCCTACACAGGCGGTACTGTTATTCTACACAGTCAGGAGTGTTAGTCTACATGGGTGGGACTGTTAGTCGACACGGGTAGGAAGGTTAGACTACACGGGTAGGACTGTTAGTCTACACAGGCAGGACTGTTAGTCTACACAGGCAGGACTGTTAGTCTACACAGGCAGGACTTTTAGTCTACATGGCAGGACTGTTAGTCTACACGGGCAGGACTGTTTGTCTACCCAAGTAGGACTGTTGGTCTACACTGGCAGGACTGTCAGTCCACACGGGCAGGACTGTGAGTCTACACGGGCAGGACTGTTAGTCTACAAGGGCAGGATTGTTAGTCTACACAGGCAGGATTGTTAGTCTACACAGGCAGGACAGTTACTCTACACAGTCAGGACTGTTAGTCTACACGGGCAGGACTGTTAGTCTACACAGGCTGGACTGTTTGTCTACACGGCCAGGACTGTTTGTCTACACGGCCAGGACTGTTTGTCTACACGGGCAGGACTGTTAGTCTACACGGGCAGGACTGTTAGTCTACACGGGCAGGACTGTTAGCCTACACGGGCAGGACTGTTAGCCTACACGGGCAGGACTGTTTGCCTACACAGGCAGGACTGTTAGTCTACATGGCAGGACTGTTAGTCTACACGGGTAGGACTGTTTGTCTACCCAAGTAGGACTGTTGGTCTACACTGGCAGGACTGTCAGTCCACACGGGCAGGACTGTTAGTCTACACGGGCAGGACTGTTAGTCTACACGGGCAGGACTGTTAGTCTACACGGGCAGGAGTGTTAGCCTACACGGGCAGGATTGTTAGTCTACACAGGCAGGATTGTTAGTCTACACAGGCTGGACTGTTTGTCTACACGGCCAGGACTGTTTGTCTACACGGCCAGGACTGTTTGTCTACACGGCCAGGACTGTTAGCCTACACGGGCAGGACTGTTTGCCTACACAGGCAGGACTGTTAGCCTACACAGGCAGGACTGTTAGCCTTCTCAAACAGCACTGTTAGTCTACACAAGCAGGACTGTTAGTCTACACAAGCAGGACTGTTAGCCTACACAGGCAGGAGTGTTAGCCTACACAGGCAGGAGTGTTAGCCTTCACAGGTAGGACTGTTAGTCTACACAGGCAGGACTTTTAGTCTACACGGGCAGGACTGTTAGCCTACACGGGTTGGACTGTTCGTCTACACGGGTAGGACTGTTAGTCTACACGGGCAGGAAGGTTAGTCTACACGGGCAGGACTGTTAGTCTACACGGCAGGACTGTTAGTCTACACCGGCAGGACTGTTTGTCTACACGGGCAGGACTGTTGGTCTACACTGGCAGGACTGTTAGTATACACGGGCAGGACTGTTAGTCTACGTGGGCAGGACTGTTAGTCTACGCGGGCAGGACTGTTAGTCTTCGCAGGCAGGAGTGTTAGTCTACACGGGCAGGACTGTTAGCCTACACGGGCAGGACTGTTTGCCTACACAGGCAGGACTATTAGCCTACACAGCCAGGACTGTTAGCCTTCTCAGACAGCACTGTTAGTCTACACAAGCAGGACTGTTAGTCTACACAAGCAGGACTGTTAGCCTACACAAGCAGGACTGTTAGCCTACACAGGCAGGAGTGTTAGCCTACACAGGCAGGAGTGTTAGCCTTCACAGGTAGGATTGTTAGTCTACACAGGCAGGACTTTTAGTCTACACGGGCAGGACTGTTAGCCTACACGGGTTGGACTGTTGGTCTACACGGGTAGGACTGTTAGTCTACACGGAGCAGGAAGGTTAGTCTACACGGGCAGGACTGTTAGTCTACACGGCAGGACTGTTAGTCTACACGGGCAGGACTGTTTGTCTACACGGGTAGGACTGTTTGTCTACACAGGCAGGACTGTTTGTCTACACTTGCAGGACTGTTGGTCTACACTGGCAGGACTGTTAGTATACATGGACAGGACTGTTAGTATACACGGACAGGACTGTTAGTCTACGCGGGCAGGACTGTTAGTCTACGTGGGCAGGACTGTTAGTCTTCACAGGCAGGACTGTTAGTCTTCACAGGCAGGACTGTTAGTCTTCAAAGGCAGGACTGTTAGTCTACACGGCCGGACTGTTGGTCTCCACTGGCAGGACTGTTAGTCTACACGGGCAGGACTGTTAGTCTACACGGGCAGGACTGTTAGTCTACACGAGCAGGACTGTTACTCTACACGGGTAGGACCGATAATGATTTTTCAACACCGATACCGATTATTGGAGGCCCAAAAAGCGGATACCGATTAATCGGCCAATGTTTTAAATGTATTTATTTGTAATAATGACAATTACAACAATACTGAATTAACACTTATTTTAACTTAATATAATACATCAATAAAATCAATTTAGCCTCAAATAAATAATGAAATATGTTCAATTTGGTTTAAATAATGCAAAAACAAAGTGTTGGAGAAGAAAGTAAAAGGACATTATGTGCCATGTAAAAAAGCTAATGTTTAAGTTCCTTGCTCAGAACATGAGAACATATGAAAGCTGGTGGTTCCTTTTAACATGAGTCTTCAATATTCCCAGGTAAGAAGTTTTAGGTTGTAGTTATTATAGGAATTATAGGACTATTTCTCTCTATACGATTTGTATTTCATATACCTTTGACTATTGTATGTTCCTATAGGCACTTTAGTATTGCCAGTGTAACAGTATAGCTTCCGTCCCTCTCCTCGCTCCTACCTGGGCTTGAACCAGGAACACATCGACAACAGCCACCCTCGAAGCAGCGTTACCCATGTAGAGCAAGGGAAACAACTACTCCAAGTCTCAGAGCGAGTGACGTTTGAAACGCTATTAGCGCGCACCCGGCTAACTAGCTAGCCATTTCATATCAGTTACACCAGCCAAATCTTGGGAGTTGATAGGCTTGAAGTCATAAACAGCGCAATGCATTGCGAAGGGCTTCTGGCAAAACGCACGAAAATGCTATTTTGAATGAATGCTTACGAGCCTGCTGCTGCCTACCATCGCTCAGTCAGACTGCTCTATCAAATCATAGACTTAATTATAACATAATAACACACAGAAACACAAGCCTTAGGTCATTAATATGGTCGAATCCGGAAACTATCGGGTTTATTCTTTCAGTGAAATAAGGAACCGTTCCGTATTTTACCTAACGGGTGGCATCCATAAGTCTAAATGTTCCTGTTACATTGCACAATCTTCAATGTTATGTCATAATTACGTAAAATTCTGGCAAATTAGTTTGCAGGGAGCCAGGCGGCCCAAACTGTTGCATGTACCCTGACTCTGCGTGCAATGAACGGAAGAGAAGTGACAATTTCACCTGGTTAATATTGCCTGCTAACCTGGATTTCTTTCAGCTAAATATGCAGGTTTAAAAATATATACTTCTGTGTATTGATTTTAAGAAAGGCATTGATGTTTATGGTTAGGTACAGTCGTGCAACGATTGTGCTTTTTTCGCAAATGCGCTTTTGTTAAATCATCCCCCGTTTGGCACTGTCGGCTGTCTTTGTTAGGAAGAAATAGTCTTCACAGTTCGCAACGAGCCAGGCGGCCCAAACTGCTGCATATACCCTGACTCTGTTGTAGAGGTGACACATTTCCCCTAGTTAAAAGAAATTAATGTTAGCAGGCAATATTAACTAAAGATGCAGGTTTAAAAATATATACTTGTGTATTGATTTTAAGAAAGACATTGATGTTTATGGTTAGGTACAAGTTGGAGCAACGACAGACCTTTTTCGCGAATGCGCACCGCATCGATTATATGCAACGCAGGACAGGCTAGATAAACTAGTAATATCATCAACCATGTGTAGTTAACTAGTGATTATGATTGATTGATTGATTGTTTATAAGATAAGTTTAATGCTAGCTAGCAACTTACCTTGGCTTCTTACTGCATTCGCGTAACAGGCAGGCTCCTTGTGGAGTGCAATGTAAAGCAGGTGGTTAGAGCGTTGGACTAGTTAACCATAAGGTTGCATCCCCAAGCTGACAAGGTAAAAATCTGTCGTTCTGCCCCTGAACAAGGCAGTTAACCCACCGTTCCTAGGCAGTCATACTAACAGTATACACAGGCAGGACTGTTCATCTACACGGGCAGGACTGTTAGTCTACACGGGCAGGACTGTTTGTGTACACGGTCAGGACTGTTTGTCTACACGGGCGGGACTGTTAGTCTCCATGGGTAGGACTGTTGGTCTACACGGGCAGGACTGTTAGTCTATACGGGCAGGACTATTAGCCTACATGGGCTGGACATGTGGTAAAACAGGAAGGCAGATGAAATGTATACATGCACATTATGAAATGATCAAATTTTGTGTTTTCTGCATTGTATAATGGGCCATTGTTGTGCACACAATTTTAAATACTACATACAAAACAAAATGTCTTCCTCTCCATTTCTCATAATATCCCATTACTAGGGGCGTGCCGACATGGCCATACTCGTATTCGTAATCTGATCCGTAAATGACAGATGATAGTCGGACCGGATGTTTTAATATGCCTAAATAGATGTTGGTAAAACAAGCTACCTATCTCCTTGCACGTTAATAGACTAAACAAGCTGCAGATTAAGAGCCGCGGAGGGGGGTGTGTGTGTGTCTGACCTGTGTCTGTTTGTCCTTAACTTGCAGCGGGCAAGTTACAAGTTTGCTATCAGTCAGAACGCGTGTCAGGCGAATAATATTTTTTTCCCTACTCTCGCCCGTTTATTATATATTATGCACACTGATAGCTTGATAGCAAAACACCTTGCCATTTGATTTATCATAGTAGAAGACTAACAAGAGGCAGCAGCAATCTGAATGATCAGACCAAAACAAAGTGAATATCCAATCAGAGTAGCAGGATCAACGTACTTCCCGGCCTTCTCTTTACAGACAGGCAAACTAGCCAGTTGAGTTTAGGCCTCGTAGCACCTCACCTGACTGACATGAAAAATATGCGTGCTCCCACCCGAAAATGTATTTTATTCAGATTACGGAATTCTCGGATCATAATAGAATCCAGGAAATTGCCCCTATTCGTTACAATACTCGTTTTGTCCGAGTATTTGGCACAGCTCTACCCATTAAATCACATTTAACACTTCATGAGTACATTAATCCCAGTGCAGAATCTCTGTGGACAATTAACCAAATTATTTATGATGGCTAATGTCTAACATGAGTAAAGATTCTACTGTATGGTGCAATTGCACTCTGGGAGGCTAAGCTAGAATCTCATGGTTTATGAAATGTAGATATGAACCATATGTTTTCAATTAACAAGATGTGAACTTAGACGTTTGAACTCAGATCCATTTCAGAATGTATCTCAATTGTAAAATATCAGTATAGGATCAAAGACACAGTGACAAATGACCTCTCAGATGACCCAACCCTAGTCATCACCATTTTGACCAAGTCAGCATAATTTCCCCACACCCCTTTCTACATCCTGCTTTCCATCCATCTAAACCTATATTTTCTTCAACTTAGTTTTGTTCTCTCTTCTTACCCCTATCCCCTTCACCTCTCCCTCTCCCACCCCCTGCAACCTCCCTCCTCCACGCTTCCATCTCTCTCAGGGGTGGTGTACATCAGCGCCTGCAAGGGAAGGGAGGGAACAAGGAATGGAGGGATGAAGGGAGAGGTATAGATTGGGCACTAAGTGCTGTGAGGAGCTGAGATAAATCCTCCATTATGACCTATCTGCTCCACCCTGGGCCTGATTAATGGGTGCTGTTGTGTGAGCCACGTGGCAGAAGCTCCTGAGAGGGTCTCTCTGTCTGTGGCCTTCTGGCCCCCACCGGCCACTGACCACCACCACCTCAGCACAAGGCGCTGACAGATGTCCTCCACGGTCAATGGACTTCCCAGGAGATAGACAAGCTGGATGTGTAGACCAAATAAATCCTTAATGAATGATTGAGAACCCTTGTAAAGCCTTAAGTTGAAGGCCAGGAGTGTTTCCTGGGTGTGTGACGTGATCAGGGAACACTCTTGGCCCTTGCTAAAAAAAAATGAAATAGTATTTTTTTTTCAATTTCTCAATTTTCTCCCACATTAAGAGATACAGTAACAAAGATACAATACAAAGTAAATTAAACGAACAAACAGACTGAAATTATACACAAAAGCTCAGTTTCAATAAAGGAATTAGGTCCAACACATGGAACGTACAGTGTAATCCTGAGACAAGTAAACAACCACCATTCTAAGAAAATCAAGTCCTCAACTGGCAGCTACATTAAATTGTACACGCAAAACACCAGTCTCAACGTCAACAGTGAAGAGGCGACTCCGGGATGCTGGCCGTCTAGGCAGAGTTCCTCTGTCCAGTGTCTGTGTTATTTTGCCCATCTTAATCTTTTCTTTTATTGGCCAGTCTGAGATATGGCTTTTTCTTTGCACCTTTGCGCCTCTTCAATGTTGACGTTTAGACTGGTGTTTTGCGTGTACAATTTAATGAAGCTGCCAGTTGAGGACTTGTGAGGCGTCTGTTTCTCAAACTAGACACTCTAATATACTTGTCCTCTTGCCCAGTTGTGCACTGGGGCCTTCCACTCCTCTTGCTATTATGGTTAGAGTCAGTTTGCGTTGTTCTGTGAAGGGAGTAGTACACAGCGTTGTACAAGATCTTCAGTTTCTTGGCAATTTCTTGCAAGGAATAGCCTTCATTTCTCAGAACAAGAATAGACTGACGAGTTTCAGAAGAAATTCTTTGTTTCTGGACAATTTGAGTCTGTAATCAAACCCACAAATGCTGATGCTCCAGATACTCAATGTCTAAAGAAGGCCAGTTTTATTGCTTATTTAATCAAAACAACAGTTTTCAGCTGTGGTAACATAATTGCAAAAGGGTTTTCTAATGATCAATTAGCCTTTTAAAATGATCAATGTGGATTAGCTAACACAACTTGCCATTGGAACACAGGAGTGATGGTTGCTGATAATGAGCTGATCCTTGAGCTGGCCGCCTGGCCAAACTGAGTAATCTGGGGAGAAAGGCCTGAGCAAGAACCCGATGGTCTCTCTGAAAGACTTCCAGAGTTCCTCTGTGGAGATGGGAGAACCTTCCAGATGGACAACCATCTCTGCAGCACTCCACCAATCTGGCCTTTATGGTATAGCGGCCAGATGGAAGCCACTCCTCAGTAAAAGGCACATGACAGCCCGCTTGGAGTTTGCCAAAAGGCACCTAAAGACTCTCAGACCATGAGAAACAAGATTTTCTGGTCTGATGAAACCAAGATTGAACTCTTTGGCCTGAAAGTCAAGTCTCATCTGGAGGAAACCTGGCACCATCCCTATGGTGAAGAATGGCGGTGGCAGCATCATGCTGTGGGGATGTTTTTCAGCGGCAGGGACTAGGAAAATAGTCAGGATCGAGGCAAAGATGAGCGGAGCAAAGTACAGAGAGATCCTTGATGAAAAACTGCTCCAGAGCGCTCAGGACCTCAGACCGGGGAGAAGGTTCACCTTCCAACAAGACAACGACCCTAAGCACACAGCCAAGACAATGCAGGAGTGGCTTCGGGACAAGTCTCTGAATGTCCTTGAGTGGCCCAGCCAGAGCCCGGACTTGAACATGATCGAACATCTCTCGAGACACCTGAAAGTAGCTGTGCAGCGACGCTCCCCATCCAACCTGACAGAGCTTGAGAGGATCTGCAGAGAAGAATGGGAGAAACTCCCCAAATACAAGTGTGCCAAGCTTGTAGTGTCATACCCAAGAAGACTCGAGGCTGTAGTCGCTGCCAAAGGTGCTTCAATAAAGTACTGAGTAAAGGGTCTGAATACTTATGTAAATGTGTGTGACGATCATTATAGTGAGGTGAAGAAGACCAAGGTGCAGCGTGGTAAGTGCTCATGTTCAGTATTTATTATAACTCAGAAAACTAAAACAAAATAATAAACAACGGAAAACGAACGTCACGTTCTGCAGGCTTACTGAGCTGTACAAAAACAAGATCCCACACTGAAGGGGGGAAAAAGGGCTGCCTAAGTATGATTCCCAATCAGACACAACGATAGACAGCTGCCTCTGATTAGGAACCATACTCGGCCAATCAAAGGAAAAAACAACATAGAAATATAACACATAGACTGCCCACCCCACACCCTGACCTAACAAAATAAAGAAATAAACCGTCTCTCTCAGGTCAGGGCGTGACAGTCCTGGAGGTTCCGGACTGCGGGCCGTCTAAGGAGGTTCCGGACTCTGGGCCGTCTCAGGAGGTTCCGGACTCTGGGCCGTCTCAGGAGGTTCCGGACTGCGGGCCGTCTCAGGAGGTTCCGGACTCTGGGCCGTCTCAGGAGGTTCCGGACTCTGGGCCGTCTCAGGAGGTTCCGGACTCTGGGCCGTCTCAGGAGGTTCTGGACTGTGGGCCGTCTCAGGAGGTTCCAGACTGGGGACCGTCGCTGCAGGCTCCATGCCATGGATCATCACTGGAGGCTCCGGGCCATGGATTATCACTGGAGGCTTCGTGCCATGGATCATCCCTACAGGCTCCGGGCCATGGATCTTCCCTACAGGCTATCTTGCCATGGGTTATCCCTGGAGGCTCCAGGCCATGGATTATCACTGGAGGCTTCGTACCATGGATCATCACTACAGGCTTCTTATGTGGAGCCGGAACAGGTCTCACCGGACTGGGGAACGTCGCTAGAGGCTCCGGACTGGGGGACGTCGCCGGAAGCTCTGGACTGGGAACTGTCGCCGGAGGACTGATGCGTGGGGCTGGCACAGGTGGCGCCAGACTGGTAACACGCACCTCGGGGCGAGTACAGAGAGCAGGATCAGGACACACCGGACTGGAGAGACTCACTGGAGGCCGGGTGCATGGAGCAGGTACAGGTGGCGCCAGACTGGTAACACGCACCTTAGGGCGAGTACGGGGAGCTGACTCAGGTGGCACCAAACTGATAACACGTTCCTTTGGGAAAAATCTGTGCATCCTCCACCAACTCAAACAACTCTCCCATATCTCTTTTCTCCTGGACTGGCTCTGGTTCCCTCCTCGGCTCCACCGACTGCTCCATGTGCCCCCCCCCCCCCCCCCCCAAAAAAATGATTGGGGTTTCTGTGGCCTTCCTTCCCGACTTCGTAGCTATCCCTCCTTCGCTGCTTCCGCCTGCTTCCCTGGCGGGCTCTTGTCTCCTGCCACTATTCCTTCCAAAGTCCAGGATATACTCCTCCTAATCTCCTCAAAAGTCCACTAGTCCATACCACGCTGCTTGGTCATATTGTGGTGGGATCTCCTGTGATGATCGTTATAGTGAGGTGAAGGAGACCAAGGTGCAGCGTGGTAAGTGCTCATGTTCAGTATTTATTATAACTCAGAACACTAAAACAAAATAATAAACAACGGAAACCGAACATCACGTTCTGCAGGCTTACTGAGCTGTACAAAAACAAGATCCCACACTGAAGGAGGGAAAAAGGGCTGCCTAAGTATGATTCCCAATCAGAGACAACGATAGACAGCTACCATTGATTAGTAACCATACCCGGCCAATCAAAGGAAAAAACAACATAGAAATATAACACAGACTGCCCACCCCACACAATGACCTAACAAAATAGAGAAATTAACCGTCTCTCTCAGGTCAGGGCGTGACAATGTGATATTTTTTCTGTCTAAAAACCTGTTTTTGCTTTGTCATTATGTGGTATTGTGTGTAGATTGATGAGGGGAAAGAATAGTTTAATTCATTTTATAATAAGGCCGTAACATCCCTAATAAGGCTGTAACGTCCCACGTCTCGTGTCTGAACATATGCCTTGTGTGTGTGTGTGTGTGTGTGTGTGTGTGTGTGTGTGTGTGTGTGTGTGCTTGCAAGCGCAATTAAACAGAAAATGTTGACTCACTCTACTTGTAGACTAGTTGAACGCCAATGCCATCCTCCTCTTTTTCATGTTGGCAAAATGGTCTTTGGCTCTGTCATACAGTACGCTTTTAGTTTTGGTGTCAAAGGCTACCTAGCAAAGGCCTTGAGGCTAATACCTAAAGCTTAATACAGAGCAGTCATACTAGCAAGAGCAATGTGCAGGTTTCTTCTTTTTTCTCATAGGCTACCTAGCTAAAATGCTTGCTACTAGCCTAAGTTCCTCACATGTGCAACAATGAACCAGCTAAGTTAGCTAGCTAGTTGACGTGAGCCAACTAAATCTAGGCTATATTATAGTTATGGTTGGATCAGATTTGCCGTCATAATCCTTGGCCTGTACAGAGTTAAGTCCAAATCCCCATCTCCATCCATGGCTTAGGAAAGGGACGATTTAGCAAGCTAGCTACTGCAGGACATCAACACAAGCTGACCAGCAACAGACACGTTTTTCTGAAAATTATGTTTTGCTTAGGAAGTGATTCAATTGGTCTGAGGTCAAATCCAAACTGGCCTCAGCTCAACACTGATTGGCTAATTGTTTTATTTAATTTTTTATCAAGGAAGGCCAAATTCTTGCTGGCATCAATCAATCAAACGCTAAGGAGGCAACATGTTATACTCTTTTGGTCCAGACACCATCAGATACATGGGCTACACATACTGAGACAGAGAGGTGCTGTTTCCTTCGCTCTGTTGCTTTCTCTGGTGAGATTCAGCCATTCGGCCAAAATTATGAAAACACAGAGATGAAAGATACATTTTGTTTTTTCATTTTTATTGGTCAGATTTTGGACCATTACACGCCACATGACAAAACATGGATGCTTACAGAATATGCTAACGCAGGCTCTGTTTATCTTTTATCTTTTATCGTTTATCTTTTTGCCTCATTGCTAATGCCCAAATAAATACTAGCTGTTTGCAATGTATGGCTAAAGGACCTTTACATATAAGCCTATAGTATGTGATGATGTTCCATTTTATACAACATACATGTACTGTATTACCCTGCAGATTAATAGATTAGCATGCTAACCACTATTTGATTGTTCTCTTTCACATTTACATTATTGCCAATCGTTTCCCTATGAAATGTGTCAAAAGTGACTGATCACTATTTTATAATAAAATCTACGTTTTTGGGGGCACAATCATTGACTCACATGTTGTGCTAGAAAAAGAAGGAATGTAGCACCCCTTGTTTACTTTTAGCATAGTATTATCACAGAGGAAGCTGGTGAGAGGATCTATAGGAATACGGGCTCATTTTAATGGCCGGAATCGAATCAATTGAACGGTGTCAAGCATATCAAACATATGGAAGCCACATGTTTGACTCAGTTCCATTTATTCCTTTCCAGTCATTACAATGAGCCCATCCTCCTGTAGCTCCTCCTACCAGCCTCCACTGTATTAGCATGCTAGGGGCTGTGGAAGACAGTGGAGGACCATATGCCCCCCAAGCTAATGAAATGTTGTTATCACCACGGCAGCCTGCAGTGCAACCTCACTAGCATGTTTGCAACACGTCTTTCAAAACGTAAGCCACAGATGCAGGCTAGCTGGCTAGCTAATAGTTAATTCTCATTTAGGCAAACTCACATTTTAGGATGTCCAGCCTAACACTTACCATTCACTGCATCTTTGTATCTCTTCTACTGGTTCCCCTGGAGCAAACAGAGATTAGGGTGGACTGGGGATAATTGTAACACGGGACATTTTTAACACCTGCAATATCTCCACGCAGAAACAAGCTGGAGTGGTATAACTCACTCTGCACATTTTCCATTACAAGTCTACGTATTGACCTTCCACCTCTAGAAACTACATCTGTCTACCTTTAGAATAGCAATTGTGTCCCCAGAACCAACCTGGGCTATGTTTTGACATCAGCAGCGGGGGGAGGGGTGGAAGGTGTTGGTTGAAGGCAGGTGGGCAGGGAGCTCTGTTCTGTTGTGCAACTCAGAGGAAATTCCCTCTCTTTTTCAGTCAAAACAGCACTTTTCCCAGGAGACCAGCTAGCTACAATATACAGACAAAACACGACATGGAAACGAATAGCTGGCAGGATAAACGAAGATATAAGAAGAGGAGGTGAGACGTAAAGTGAAGTTTGGGGTGCAGTAGAAACTGAATGCACATGAGGAAGTGAAGGGACTCAACCAAATCATGACACGAGGCGACGCTGGAAGTGTTTGCCATACATAGGCTACAATATAAATATTCTATATCACATGACCATGCCAATGGGTTTTCATTCAGAAAATGGTCCAAATGAACGGTGGTCATACATGTATGATAACCTGCATTACCATGAGTGCTTAAGGGCTAAATATCTAGGATCTAATCTGAATCTGATCTCGTCTACAGTAAAGCCTACATCCATTGTAGTTCATCAGTCTCTACAGAAAGCCAATATATATATATAAACCCTCTCCAGGTGCAAGGACATCTAAAACTGGAGGAACTGGAAGACACATCACCCCTACTGATAATAAGCATGCAAAAATGACAGATTCTTTGCCATTCAAAGCAGGGAGTTTCTTTGATTTCTCCCTCAGAGATTACCTATGTATCATAAGTGTATGTAGATCATTCGGATGCAGTCACACCCCCTTGTGACTCTTCTACCAGCATATAGTGAGAACACTGGGGGGAGGCTCGGCTCACATGACTGGCCCTAGTCACATGACGGGGTCCTCCGAGGATCTCATCAGCCTGTATGTAGATATGTGTGCTGAGTGAGTGATTGCCCAAAGCTGGAAATTGGTGTAGAGGGCTTCACGGGGGAATTGGAGGGATGAGTTCTCAGGCGCACACACATATACACACACACACATACGCACAATATCCATATATGCACAAACACACACACACCAACCTGGCATGATTAAGGTTCTATGCAGAAGGGTTTTTGAGTGTTTCTGTGCTGCGGCTGCTTCTTTTCCCTGCTGAATATATGAGGCATTGTCACAGTATTCTCCAAGGAGGATGAAACCATCATTTCAAACACAAGATCAGCTGTAATTATATTGTAATATCAAATGTGAAATGTACTGTAATAGTAAAACATTAGAATTTTCAAACTATTGGATTATAAATAATATTTTCCAAAGCATACCCTCACTATTTCATTTAGCACTACATCGTTGTCCAGCTGGTTGTAAGTAATGGAGATTTAAAAAGGTTAGTGTTGCTCATTTTTTTTACAACGTCTATATCTCACTTTAATTAGCCACTGGTCTCTAATAGATATTTGATCAATCAATGATTCTGATCAGGTGAGATTATGGGTATTGTAGAGATATCAATGCTGTGACGGATGATTGATAATACAACCGCAGCAATCGACTATGGAGGATGGAGCCGATAAGAATCCTACTCGTTTACAGCCTATTGCTTCGATTGCGTTACCCACAGCCTAGCCTCGACTTCTTCTATGTCCCATGTCTAACGAATGAATATCAACACCATAAAGATGGGTTTGATTCTTATATGTTTGTGTTTAGTCACTGTCAGACTGTTGTTCATCTTTAGGAAGCCTAAGTTAAAATCCGGTAAGTATTTAAGATCTATTAGCTATACTATATGAATGGATAGAGGAGGGATGGATAGAGTAACTAACATCTATAGGGTAAAATCAGGTATGTCTGTAGGATGTGTGTCATAAGGATTGAAACGTTAACACGTTTAGGGTAAAATTAGGGTAGAACCTTAAGTGGACCATGTAGGGAAGGAGAGGGTAATAACAGGAGAATATGTCACCACAGTCCCAGATTTGTGTACTCCTCTTAGACCGACCTCGCCACGTCCACGCTGACAGTCAAATCCCATGGTCACTCGGTACCGCGGTCCGCCGGGTCCCCCTCTCAGCGGATTAGGGGCGAGGGGGGTGATTTGTTACCCTTTTGGGAGGCTGTCTTGGACGCTCATTTCCCCTGCTGCATATTCTGCCACCCCCTTCCGCCAAACCCCCTCCACTCCCACTCCCCTTCTGCATTTGATGAATAGCCAGCCGCATGAAGGCAAGCAGCAGATCTCGCCACCAAGGTTACAGTAACCTGGGCTCGCATCTGGGGCTACCTGCCTCCAATTAGCACTGGAGAGAGGGAGCGAGGGAGAGGGGGAAGGAGGGAGGGAGGAGAGGAGGGGGGGAGCAAGGCAAAGGAACAGACCAAGCATCCGCCTTTATGGGCACTAAATCTGCATGGCAATTTCTCCGCGCCGCTCGCCGGCGCTTCGATTACTCCGCCCCCTCACCCCCTCCAGCAGGTTTACGTCTGGCTGCCTATCTTTTGTCACTGATCACCCGGCCCCGCTCTGATTACTGGTTGAGGAGTGTTATGGATCGCTCTGAAGGACAGGGTGGACGCAACCCCCAAATTGATGTTTTTTTTCATTGTATTGCGGCTATAGCCTAGGTAGATGGGGCGGCTGTTGGAAATCGGAATATGGATTGGTTTGTTTGTCGTTGATTACTGCGCTGGACCAAAATGTTGTACAGTCAAGTGATTATCAATATTCCTTAAGATGTATATGTAGAAATAGGGAGAAATTATGGAAGAAGTAGAGCAATTAGAAGAAATGAAGAGGGAAATTCTCAGTACTACCATTTACAATATACTGTACAGTATGTAAATAATGTGTGTGGAACCCCAATGTATAAAAACAAAGAGATTCACACACTCCATATGTACAACCTCCCAGTAATTTATTGGATAAAAAACAACCAACGTTTCATTTTTTTACCCAATAAATTACTGTGAGGTTATACATATGGAGTGTGTGAATCTCTTTGTTTTTATAGCTTACAGTTTATTCTCTGTTACTCAGCACCTCTACACTAAATAATGTTCTCTGGGTATGAGCCAGCTCATGCTTTTAATTGAACCACAATCTATGACACAGTACACTGTATACAACTATACTATATAATACTGTATATGGAATGGTTGAGGAACTAAGCCACTATTTGACCGGTACTGTTGTTGCATGGCAGACAGAATCAGAACCAGACAGACCCTGGCACAGGACTGGTGCCCACATTTCTCATGCCCCGCTGTGACCACCCTCTCCTTCTCCAACAGCAATGACAGGGGCCAAAACAGTCCCCCCCCCCATCCACGCCACCTCAACCTACTTTCCAGACAGACCCCAATCTGCGCTCTCTATTTTCTCACCGCCACCAACTCCCCTCTTCCCTCCAGCTCGTCACAAGTGGCCGGTACACAATAGCATACAAAAAATATGATAAACATCGAGAAAGAGGAAAGTGGGGAAAAAGTTGAACTCTGACACTGTCTCAGGCTCTTGCTTTTGTGGTCTTCTCGTTTGCTTTAGTTTAGCACACTGGAGACAGTGCCTTTGGGTTTTCATCCGAGTCCGAATCAACTAGAAACCGGTGCCTCTGCCAGCTTGTAGACACTGAAGTACAAGAGGGGCACTTCACTTTACAGATCACAATTAAACAAACGCTTTAGTCCCTCATATTGTGCCAAGAATGGTAGCGATGTGTTCAGACAAGTGAATGCGTTATACAGTGCCAAACGATGGACTCGGTAGAGGGGTGATTTGAGTGACTCACCGGCCAAAGGGCGTCTGTTTTTCCAAACAGAGTATGGAACAATCCAACAATGGGTTTCAACGTCGACCTTGACACATTTGTAGACATACAACCTGTAGAAGCCATGCACACAGCCACACACAACCAGCGGTATTAACTGACAACATACCCCAAAGGTCACACTCAGGGTTGGGTAGGTGACTTTATAAATGCAATCCATTACAGTTACTAGTTACTTGTCCAAAATTGTAATCAGTAATGTAACTTTTGGATTACCCAAACTTGCAACTTTTTTAAATACTGTTTTGAATGTCATTGAGAAAACAGAAAGGTGACGTAACATATTTATTTTGCAATCATCCTTTCTGAACTTAAAAGTAATCATGTCATTTTCTAAAGTATCTCATATAAGATCGGCGTTCCGTCAATGGGACAGATGTAAATCATGCAGCGTGTTATATCAAGATCGCAGATTTTAGAGTAACAACAAACGTCGGTACATAGAAGTGTCTTACATCGGCTGAAAGCTTAAATTCTTGTTAATATAACTGCATGTAGCTATTACTGCAAAAAAATGCCATGCTATTGTTTGAGGAGAGCTCCTAACAACAAAACACCTTTTTCAACGCGATAGGTTTGATAAATTCCCCTGTACTTACATTCTGAAATCTTGCTCTGATTTATCATCCAAAGGGTCCCAGAGACAACATGAAGTATCATTTTGTTAGATAAAATCCTTTTTCCTAAAAAGGTCCATATCGCACGCACGATCGATTTTGTATTTCCACTCGTTCAATTTGCAAAGAAAGGAATCTGTGAAAATCTCACCCTAAACTTTGTTTGAACGAGTCAAATCACGTTTGTATCTATTCCTCCGAGATCCTAGAAGGTAACAAGACTTCACTATTTCATTAGGGGTGTAGTATATCCTATAGCACACCATATTTGGTCAGAGAGCAATGCCTTCATGGCACGCCGATGACGCGGCGGCCATCACTTGAACGACTGTATCTTTGTCAAATAAGCACCAATCAGGGTCAAACGAAGCTAGCTAGATAGCCAGTGCGCTGGGCTTTACGGGAAACCATGTATATGTCATAAAATGTAGGTACTAACTTTGTACAACAGCATGCCTTTTCATTTTGGACAAAAATGATAAGGATATTCAGAGTTATGAAGTTATGAAAACTGGTTGTTTTGCAAATGTTGAACTTATAATATAGCTACTAATACTTGGAAAGCTAAATCAAAGTCCAAGTATACAGATTTGACGATATTCTTGCAAAAAATGTAATATAAATGCGAATGCCTCCTTCACGATTTGCCCAAATGTCCCTGGGAACTTCACACTAAAAGTGTTGAGGATCAGTCATACTACAAGTTATCCATCTGAAACATTGCACATACACTACTGCCATCTTGTGGACACTATCAGAATCACAACCAGAGTGATGGCTATAACAGTGACCTTTCTCTTGCATTTCAAAGATCGTGGGAAAAGAAACACTGGTTGGTTTTTTTCTTTGTATTTTCTTCTACCAGATCTATTGTGCTATATTCACCTACAATCAATTCACATTTCCACAAACTTCAAAGTGTTTCCTTTCAAAGGGTACCAAGAATATGCATATCCTTGCTTCAGGGCCTGAGCTACAGGCAGTTAGATTTTGATATGTCATTTAGGCGAAAATTGAAAAAAAAGGGGGCAATCCCTAAGAAGACTTATTTTAATCTAATTAAAATATTTAATGTAACTGATTAAAGGTGCACTTTTTGTATAATCAGATTACATGTAAGAGATTACATGTAATCAGTTACTACCCAACTGTGGTCAGACTACACAGTATATGGCAACTGTATTGTGAGCTCCCACTACGTTGTAGATCCGAAGCTCTCAACCACCAGGTCAAGGCCTTCAAGACCTATATTTGAGCTGAGGTGAAGGCCCACCTGCCCACCTATCCACCTACCCCTCCACCCCCTCACTCCTCCTCCATCTCATATTTATTTGTGCATGTTGGGTGTGTGTGTGTTCCTGTCTACATCTATGTCTGTGTGTGTGTGTGTGTGTGTGTGTGTGTGTGTGTGTGTGTGTGTGTGTGTGTGTGTGTGTGTGTGTGTGTGTGTGTGTGTATGCCTGTATGTGTGTGTTTGCATCCATACTCTGCTATGCTCAGTCTCGGGGGCCCTTGGCTGCCCACCACTGGCGCTAATTGCTTCTGACATTGTTTGGCCTCTTGCCGCTCAGTTTGGGACAAACCCCTCATTCATGCGGTGTGGACAGCTCGTTAGGCCCACTCCCCCGCTCCCTCCGACCTCCTTAATTAACTAGTAAGGAGCTGCTGGGAAATTTGCACACAAAGGCCCGATGTCTGGCCTCCCCTCCTCCCCGTCTCTTCCCCCACCCCCCCAGACTCCCTCGCTTTCTCATCACCATCCCACTCTCCGACACACACAGGTCCGGGGAATGGGGAAAGCATTACGAAGGAAAACAAAGATGGAAAAAAATGGCTCACTGTACACACATCGCCCTCCCTCCCTCGCTCCCTTGACCCTCTCATCTTCGTCCCCCTCCACTCTCTGATGTCCCTGAATTAACGGTAGACCTCATTACAGGGACTTGTTTGGAAGAGATTCACTTTAATTTTGGATTTCTCTCTCTCTTTCTCTCTTTACCTCCATCTCCCTCTCTTTCACTTTTTTGTTCACTCCTCACTCTTCTTGCTCTTGTCCATTTCCTCTTTTCCCTCTCTTCCCTTCATTGGGCTTCTTTCTGATGTTCTTTGTACCCTGGTGGAGGGTTGGTGGAGGGCTCCCTAAAGGCAGTTAGCCGCCCCAGTGGAGACAAGGGCCCTCCAAAGGGGCCTGCTGAAGAATGTACCAGGCGAAGAAGTGTAAACAGGTGGAGCCCCTCCATTGTGTGGTCCCCCTCTCCGCATCTCCCACACACTACCTCATGCACACGCATGCATGCACACACGCGCGCACACACACACACACTCCCCCCTCTCCGCTGCATTCCTCCATCACCGCCCACCACCCCACTGCTTGTGGGCTTTTTTTCCTGTTTTGTTTTGTGTGTATTTTTTTTCCGGGCCCCCTCGTCCCCCTCTATCCCCGTTCAAAACGGGATCCTTTGTGCTTTTGCTGGGCCACAAGCCTCCACAACGGCCTCCCTCGCCTCTCCAGGGTGTCTTTCACTGACACTCTTTGTGACATCCTACACAGGGTGGGGTGTGGGTGTGGGTGTGGACGGGGTGTTTGGGGTTCCTCTGGATCCATATCACAGCCTGGCCCCCCACGTCACCGCACTCACTTTCTTCTACTCCTTCCTTCCCCATCACTCCCTTCATTTTCCCAACGATTGTGCTCCTTCCTTTTCGTTCCCAGGTTTTCCTTAGTCATTACAGCATCGTTCAGGGGTGAATGTGTTTTGATCAATATTCTATCAGTGCATTACTATACCTATGGAATTTGAGGAAACAGTCGTATATTATGGACGATAGAAGGAAAATAGCATTGATTTATTAAACAAACCTTGTCACATAGGGATGTACACAAGTAGTAATGTGTGCCCGCCATTGTTTTGTCATTGTGTTATTACTGGCGCATTAATACATTAATCAAGGAAGAATGAGGACGTCGTTCTGAACTAGTTCAAAGAATTTGTGTTTGTTCCTTGCTGCATGTACAGTATGTCTACTGTTGGTCTCAGGCCATGTGTTGACATTAAACTCTGAGAATGTGCCTGTGTGTGGTTGTGCTTGTAGGTATGGGAGTGTGCGTAAGTTTGTGTTTGGGAAGGTATCAGTGACAAAGAGATGATGGAATCCTTCGCAAGAGAGAGAGGGGGAAGAACGTCAAGGAGAGAAAAGAAAGAGAGAAACTTCTGTTCGCCTGGGGACTACTCTGCGACCCATCTGTTGAAATCGCTCCACATATTGTGACCTAGATAAAGAGGAAAAAGTTCTGTTTTATAGGTAGCTAGGACTACTGCCATGTCTAGGCGTTTGACACTTATCCATTTGTTTTGTTGGTCTAGTTGTCTCGACATTTTTGCATAATTTCTACCCTGCCATATGTAGGATAATAAGATAGTAATGAATGAAGGGTTAACACAAACAACCACCATTGCCAATGTGCCTCTCCTTAAGTATTAATTAAAAGACGAGCTCGGTATTCTACACCATCCAACACTTGCCAACCTGGTTTGCTTTGCTGCTTTGCTGTACTTCCCTCTCATTCAAGACATCACTTTTCTTTCTGTTTTATTGTCTTTCTTGTACTCCAAGGACTTCCATCTTTTTGTGAAGGCAGAAGGAGGAAGAAGGGGGTGGGTGATGTGGAGAGGATGGGGTGAGGGGGTGAGAAGAGGGTTGAGACAGCGATATCCCTCACGTTCATAAAGAGGCAGAATTGGTTCTGAGGGTGTCTTTCAGGGCAACCTGACCTTGGGAAGAGAACCAGGGAAGGCTCTACGGTTCCATCCCAAATTATCCTATATTTCCTATAAAGTGCACTACTTTTGACAAGAGCCCTGTGGGCCCTGGTTAAAGGTAGTACCCTTTAAAGGGAATAGGGTGCCATTTGGGACACAGTCTACTTCCATGGATCAGGAGGGGTTAAGTGGGGACTGCACAACACACACAACACACAACCACGCAGACTGACACACATGCACGCACTCACACGCATACATACATACACACACAGACACACACGGGGGACAAGAGGCTTCTTTTGTGCTCCACTCTGACAATATTATGCTAGGCCAAATGAACATTTATTTGGCTTTTTTGCCAGGAAGTGCTCTTCTTGGCCATCTCCAGCCCACTTGAGCTCAGGTTTGGAGTGGCGAATGGGGCTCTCCTCACTTCCCTCACCCGCTCATTGTCTCCCCTGCTTGCCTCCCCAAATGAGGGCCCTGGGTCTCCCTGCAACACCGGGGGGATGGCAGGGGGATGGTGTAACCCTTTGGAGAGTTTGCTGTCCACCATTTTGTCCTGTCTGTTCCTAGCCAGCCTGCAAAGAGATGCATATTGCACAGTCATCTGACTCAAACCAGTGACATATACACAGATACAAATATTGAAACTATTCCAGAGATTCATAGAATGAGAACTGCACACAATGATACAAATATGACGGAGAGAAAAGGCCTGGTAGGAAATAAATCCACCTTTCCATCCAAGGCCCTTTCAGAGTACCTCATACTGTACGTCCTTTAAGGCAATAAGAATGCTAATCTAGGATCAGTTTTCTCTTTTAGATCATAATGAACACAATTACATGGACATGCAAGGAGGGCCTGATTCTAGATCAACACTCCTACTCTGAGACGATTTGTGAGTACTGGCCCTGATCTTGGTAGCCCTTTAAGATAATTATAACAGTTAGGACCTGTGACCTGCACTCCACTCCTCCACTCCCCTCGAATCAGAGAACGCTTTGCAGGGGCCAAACGAAGGTGTCACCTCCAAACGTAGTCGTCACCTCCAAGTGAGGAAGTACACAAGATGTGGGTCATAATCACAGTACCCTATCCCTGCTCCTCTTTGTCAAGCCACCAAGTAGCCCGCATTAAATTTTATGTGCGAATGTGATTATCGCTGGGCATTCATTTTTAATGGGCTTTGCCTCTATGTGTTTTAGCATGCGGCAAAGGCCTGACAATTGGCTGACTCGGTCCCTTTTCTGCTGAGCGGGCATATATTTATCACATATATACATGCGCTGCTTATTTCTCCTTCTCCATGCCAACCCTATTTTTCTTCATCCTCCTCCTCCTCGTTTCCCTCCCATCTTTCATCCCTCCTTTGTTCCAGAATGATGGGAGTAGGCCCAAGAAGATGGAGGGTGAGTCAGTGCCCTCTGAGGCCTCTCTACCCAGTAGGGTCAGCTAGGCTGGGGCGTCGGACCAGCCAAGCCACTGCTGCACTGACCTTTCTCTAGTCTTAAGGATAGCACTTGTGGAAGAGCAGAAGAGCAGAACCTTCATGAAATCAATGAAATTAGCTGGTGTAATTAGCATATTGTTAATTTGTGCATAAAGTGCTTATAAATTATGTTAATTGCTAATCCAGACACTGGATTGTATTTTCTCTAATCTATTCTGTTCTATTATTTTCTATTATATTCTACAGTATATATCAGCAATCTGTTACATTGACTACACCTGTTTAAATCCAGTAAGACTACAGGCTACTCAAGCCTGACTTAAGCAAGGAGCCTGATAGAAGAAAATAGACAGCCTCACAATACAGTAGGCCTACATGCTTGCTTCCATTCTTATAAAATACTTAATAATACACTGATGAAAAAAGAAAGCCAGAGATCACGTGAAACACAAAGAGATAAGACTTTAAAATTAAAATAGCTATATAGGCACACAGTCCAGTATACGGAAATCAATAACACATTATTAGCTGAGCAGGGCCAAGAGCAGAGATAGGTGAAGCTAAATACATATATATTCATAATAACAATATTGAGATGTGTAAATAAAGGGGGAGGAAGGAAGGAAAAGGGGGGAGTAAATTCCAACGGGCTTTATTAGCTGCCAGTCTTCCTCCTGCCAATATGTTGCTTGACTCCGCTGCCCAAAACGATAACTGTCCAATGCCAGATCAAATTAGAGAGACTGACAGGCAATAAGAAACTGGTAAAGGTAAACGCGTTTCCTCTCCCTTAGCCGAGAATCCGGAGTCCTTTACATATTAGAGGGGGGAGGCAGAAGCTAAGGGAAGTCCTGATAAAGTTTTTATTAAAGCCATGTTTATTTTCTCCCCTTTTCCCCCTTAGATCCTGATAAGGCCTGACAATGACACAGGCATCCCAAGGACACATAAATGGTGTCACTGTCACTCTGTTTCCCTCGGTGGAAGCTGCTGTGGCCACAACACTATCTCGGCTAGCAACTAGCTAGCAGCCATGGACCAAGGTATGCTAGCTATAGGTCTTTACAACACCAGATCTGTTTGCTCTGTTTTACATAAACAGGGAATTATGTTTGACCTAGGAAAAAAAAACATATGTATATGTATGATACTGTAAATAAATATGGTTTATGTGTGTAAGTAAAATACTTCCGCCTACAGTACATTAAGTCCCTGAACAATGGTATGACAGCATAGTGTGTAATTCGGCTCTTCAGTTCATTCTCACTTTTTCCCACCAATTCTGTTCCCTAATTTCTCCATACTCTGCCCTATTCTCCAACCGCCCCCCTCCTCTCTTCTTCCACAGCTCTTCTCTCTCCTACTTTACCATCTGACTTTTAGCACTGGGGCCACACAAAGCGCATCGGTAGGCCTTTTCAGGGGCAAAACAAAAATCCACTCCACTTCCCAGATGCTGTTTGACTGAGTCTGCCTGCGAACGAACGCTCCCCAGTTTGTTTTCAAATGAATAGCTGGGGGAAAAAACTAAACGGCCTTTTAGCTGCAGACGCGGGGAGAGGAGGCCCCCCAGTTTTTGCACTCTCTTTTCTCTACTTCTCAGCAGGTCCATCTTTCTCTCGCTGTTTGAACTGCACATGGGGCCCGGTGCCTTCTTCCTCCTCTTCCTCTGTTGGTTTTGTTTCTCCGTTTCTCAGTCCTATTGAGAAATCCAGCACTTTTGCTGTTGGCTCCTTTGTGGCCTTGAGAAAAGCCTTCATCTGCTTGTTCTCCCTCTTTCTCCCTTTTCTCTCCCTCCGGAGGACAGAAAGCAAACGCAAACAAGGCTCAAACATCCGGCCCACCTGAGCTCATTACAGTTTCATTTTTCCCTCCCTCCCACGCGTTCAGTCGCTACTTTTTTCACAGAACCCCGTCGGTGAGCCTGCTGGTACATGACACACTGAACACATTGGCACGCTGAACCTCACAGTGGAAGTTGTCCATCACAATAAAAGTGTGTTTTCATATTGCGACTCTATGTTGTCATATTGACAAAAACAGACCAGTACTGTAATATGATAGTAAAGTACACAAGCAGGCAGTGCAGTGGATCGTTTGGTAAAGGAAAATATACATTACATGGACTACGACAGTGTATACTCCTCAGACAACTTCCTTTGGCATCTGTTTTCTTATAGATGATGTCCATCATCATTTGAATGTTTGTATGTGTGGATAGGTGGAAAATCGTCACATTTTACAGTAGATGATTACCAGACATGACCAGTGGAGTGGAGCACTGGATGTCAAATCAAATCAAATGTATTTAATTTGACATCCCGTGCTCCACTGTGACGTAGTCTGTTGTTGTTGCTAATCTGCCAGCCCAGCTAAATGAAAGCATTAGCCTTGTAAATAAACAAAAGGGAATACAGATGAACAAAATGTTCCAATTAATTGCAAGTGTTGCAAAGCCTTACAAAGTACAATCATATGAATGGAAAAGAAAGTGATAGAGGGTGCTAACGAGAGTAAGGTAGAAGGGAAAGTGAGAACATGTACAAACAGACCTCCACATGCCTGAGATGGAAATGATCACAGGTGGTCGTTCATCTACAGTCTACAGCAGAGTGAAATAAATGAGACATTGGCCCAGTCTGAGAATGACTGGAGAGGAAGAGAGCGAGAGAGACATGGAGCTTTCTGCCAGGCTAAATCCCTGGCAGAACCCGCCAACCCTGCCCGGGTCCCTCTGAGGACAGCGAGGAGCGCCTATGTGCCTATGTTGTGCCGAGGGACATATCCTCAGCCTGGCATGACCCCCACAGCCCTGGCATGGTAGCGGGCAGCACCAACATACGGGACAGTGCCCACACCCGCCCCAGGGGTCAGGGTAAGAGGGCACAATGCCTGGTGCAGACACATGAAGGGTGTCTGGCTTCTGTCACGCTGCCTGCTGCCTAGGCAGGGCAGAGACAGAGGGAGGGAAAGGCCTGGCACAGAGCTTCAGCAACTGGTTAAGTTGGCACCGGGGGCCACATAGCATTCTTTCACATGCCATCCCAGTGCATTCAGGGCTGGTGATGTTGGCACCAGCTCAAGCATGGCTTCTGTCGTTGTTCCAGGCGGTCCCGGGTTCCCCAAACTGCAAATGAGTTTGGAATTTAGCTTGGCTCTGTTTTGGGGCAGCAGGCAGTCTTGACTGAGTTACCATGACTTCTAATAGATGGTAGGACATATGGGTCAAAGAGACACTTTATCAAGGAGATCATGTCCTACCCTCTATTAGAAGTCATGGTAACTCAGTCCAGACTGTATGTACATACAGTAGAGTTCCAAGATGGCGTAGCAGTCGGACGCGTGTTTTGTCTTGTCCTGTGTAAATATTGTTTTCTTCGTTTTTTTTAAATATATTTTAATCTCACTTTCCATCTACGGACTGAATATAGTCTCCTGCAACCCGCCTCACCCAATGTGGTACAGATATGCTATTTTTATACTTTAGAACTGGAACCCCCATCAGCAGCTAGCCAGCTAACTAGCTACTAGCTAGTAGTCAGTTAGCCACTGCAAGCCGTCTTCACAGTTAACTCGGACACCAGCCAGCCTCAGCTTGGTCAATAGCTGCCAGTCTACACAGCGCAATATCAACCCAGAGCATATCAGACGGCTTTTTCTCTACCACATCTCCGGATTCCTACCGCAAGCTCTGAACCTTTACACCGGATCATCGCAGCCAGCTGCAATCCGAGTGGCTACTCCTGGCTAACGTCTCTGTCCTGAAGCAAGCACCAGTTAGCCTTGAGCTAGCCTTGAGCTAGGCCCATCTCCCGGCTAACCAAAGAGGTCCACCAGCTAATTCTTGGGCTACAATACCTCTTTGCCAATTGGCCTGAACCCTTTTACTGCCGACACGGAGCCCCGCCGATCCAACACGACTAGTCTGCCGACATAATCGTCTGAGGTGGTTTCAACAGGCTCTTCCGTTGCGACGTCACCGAAGGCCCATCTGCTAGCCCCGGCCCGCTACCTGTCTGAATGGCTGTGTCTCCAGCTCTTCAGTAGCGACTACTGAATCGCCACCCTGACTCACCTACTGCTACGATCACTCTGCTATGATCACTCGGCTACACATGCCTCTCCCTAATGTCAATATGCCTTGTCTATTGCTGTTTTGGTTAGTGATTATTGTCTTATTTCACTGTAGAGCCCCAAGCCCTGCCCAATATGCCTTAGATAGCCCTTTTGTCCCACCCCCCACACATGCAGTGACCTCACCTGGCTTAACTGGTGCCTCTAGAGACAAAGCCTCTCTCATCATCACTCAATGCATAGGTTTACCTCCACTGTACTCACATCCTACCATACCCTTATCTGTACGTTATGCCTTGAATCTATTCTTCCACGCCCAGAAATCTGCTCCTTTTACTCTCTGTTCTGAACGCACTAGACGACCAGTTCTTATAGCCTTTAGCCATACCCTTATCCTACTCCTCCTCTGTTCCTCTGGTGATGTAAAGGTTAACCCAGGCCCTGCAGCCCCCAGCACCACTCCCATTCCCCAGGTGCTCTCATTTGTTGACTTCTGTAACTGTAAAAGCCTTGGTTTCATGCATGTTAACATGAGAAGCCTCCTCCCTAAGTTTGTTTTATTCACTGCTTTAGCACACTCCGCCAACCCTGATGTCCTAGTCATGTCTGAATCCTGGCTTAGGAAGGCCACCAAAAATCGTGACATTTCTATTCCCAACTCCAACATTTATAGAACTGCCAAAGGGGGCGGAGTTAGCCTGCAGAGTTCTGTCATACTATCCAGGTCTGTGCCCAAACAATTCGAGCTTCTATCCACCTTTCCAGAAACAAGTCTCTCACAGTTGCTGCTTGTAATAGACCCCACTCAGCCCCCAGCTGTGCCCTGGACACCATATGTGAATTGATTGATCCATCTATCTTCAGTGTTCGTACTGTTAGGTGACCTAAACTGGGATATGCTTAACACCCCGGACATCCTACAATCTAAGCTACATGCCCTCAATCTCACACATATTATCAAGGAACCTACCAGGTACAACCCTAAATCCTTAACCATGGGCACCCTCAGAAATCATCCTGACCAACTTGTCCTCTAAATACACCTCCGCTGTCTTCAACCAGGATCTCAGCGATCACTGCCTCATTGCCTGCATTCGTAATGGGTCAAACGACCACCCCTCATCACTGTCAAACGCTCCTAAAACACTTCAGCGAGCAGGCAATTTCTAATCGACCTGGCCCGGGTATCTTGGAAGGATATTGACCTCATCCCATCAGTAGAGGATGCCTGGTTGCTTTTTAAAAGTCATTTCCTCACCATCTTAAATAAGCATGCCCCATTAAAAAAATGTAGAACTAAGAACAGATATAGCCCTCGGTTCATCCCAGACTTGACTGCCCTTGACCAGCACAAAAACATCCTATGGCGTTCTGCTTTACCATCAAATAGCCCCCGCGATATGCAACTTTTTAGGGAAGCCAGGAACCAATATACACAGTCAGTTAGGAAAGCTAAGGCTAGCTTTTTCAAACAGAAATGTGCATCCTGTAGCACCAGTTCCAAAACGTTTTGGGACACTGTAAAGTCCATGGAGAATAAGAGCACCTCCCAGCTGCCCACTGCACTGAGGCTAGGAAACACTGTCACCACCGATAAATCTACGATAATCGATCATTTCAATAAGAATTTTTCTTCGGCTGGCCATGCTTTCCACCTGGCTACCCATACCCCGGCCAATAGCTCAGCACCCTCTGCAGCAACTTGCCCACGCCCCCCCCCCCCCCCCCCCAGCTTCTCCTTCACCCAAATGCAGTCAGCTGATGTTCTAAAAGAGCTGCAAAATCTGGATCCCTACAAATCAGCTGGGCTAGACAATCTGGACCCTCTCTTTCTAAAATGATCTGCCAAAATTGTGCAACTCCTATTACTAGCCTGTTCAACCTCTCTTTTGTATCGTCTGAGATCCCCAAAGATTGGAAAGCCGCCTCGGTCATCCCCCGCTTCAAAGGGGGTGACACTCTAGACCCAAACTGTTATAGACCTATATCCATCCTGCCCTGCCTTTCTAAAATCTTCGAAGGCCAAGTTAACAAACAGATCACCGACCATTTCGAATCCCATCGTACCTTCTCCACTATGCAATCTGGTTTCTGAGCTGGTCATGGGTGCAGCCACGCTCAGCCACGATATCAAAACCGCCATCGATAAAAGACAGTACCGTGCAGCCGTCTTCATCGACCTGGTCAAGGCTTTCGACTCTGTCAATCACCGCATTCTTATCGGCAGCATCATTAGCCTTGGTTTCTCAAATGACTGACTTGCCTGGTTCACCAACTACTTCTCAGATAGAGTTCAGTGTGTCAAATCGGAGGGCCTGTTGTCCGGACCTCTGGCAGTCTCTATGGGGGTGCCACAGGGTTCAATTCTTGGGCTGACTCTTTTCTCTGTATACATCAATGATGTCGCTGTTGCTGCTGGTGATTCTCTAATCCACCTCTATGCAGACGACACCATTCTGTATACATCTGGCCCTTCTTTGGACACTGTGTTAACAAACCTCCAAACGAGCTTCAATGCCATACAACACTCTTTCCGAGGCCTCCAACTGCTTTTAAATGCTAGTAAAACTAAATGCATGCTCTTCAACCGATTGCTGCCTGCACCCGCCCGCTCGACTAGCATCACTACTCTGGACGGTTCTGACTTAGAACATGTGGACAACTACAAATACCTAGGTGTCTGGTTAGACTGTAAACTCTCCTTCCAGACTCACATTAAGCATCTCCAATCCAAAATGAAATCTAGAATTGGCTTCCTATTTTGCAACAAAGCATCCTTCACTCATGCTACCAAACATACCCTCGTAAAACTGACTATCCTACCGATCCTTGACTTCGGCGATGTCATTTACAAAATAGCCTCCAACACTCTACTCAGCAAACTGGATGTAGTCTAAACACAGTGTCATCCGTTTTGTCACCAAAGCTCCATATACTACCCACCACTGCGACCTGTATGCTCTCGTTGGCTGGCCCTCGCTACATATTCGTTGCCAGACCCACTGGCTCCAGGTCATCTATAAGTCTTTGCTAGGTAAAGCCCCGCCTTATCTCAGCTTACTGGTCACCATAGCAACACCCACCCGTAGCACGCACTCCAGCAGGTATATTTCACTGGTCATCCCCAAAGCCAACACTTCCTTTGGCCGCTGTTCCTTCCAGTTCTCTGCTGCCAATGACTGGAAAGAATTGCAAAAATCACTGAAGCTAGAGACTTATATCTCCCTCTCTAACTTTAAGCATCACCTGTCAGAGCAGCTTACCGATCACTGTACCTGTACACAGCCAATCTGTGAATAGCACACCCAACTACCTCATCCCCATATTGTTATTTATCTTCTTGCTCTTTTGTACCCCTGTATCTCTACTTGCGCATCATCATCTGCACATCTATCACTCCAGTGTTAATTCTAAATTGTAATTATTTCGCCTCTATGGCCTATTTATTGCCTTACCTCCCTAATCTTCTACATTTCCACACACTGTACATAGATTTTTCTATTGTGTTATTGACTCTATGTTTGTTTATGTGTAACGCTGTGTTGTTGTTTGTGTCACACTGCTTTGCTTTATCTTGGCCAGGTCGCAGTTGTAAATGAGAACTTGTTCTCAACTGGCCTACCTGGTTAAATAAAGGTGAAATGTAAAAAATAAAAAAAATAAAAAAAGAGACTGCAACATTCAGAGAGACTGAGGAGTATTTAGTGGACAGAGAAGCTTTTATGCTGACAATGGACAGCACCAATGATACGAACATCATTTCATTTAACAAAATAAAAGGACCTACATTTGCATATGTTTATCACACTATCTATTCCCATTCCACTGTTTCACAGTCACACAGTAGTACACAGGCCGACTCCACCCACCTGCGTGTGTCTCCTCGTGCTTCTCCCTCCAGCAATGTCCAGGAAACAGTGCTGCTTTTAAAGGTAAGCACACTGCCGTCTGTGGGTATAAAATAAATAAAAGCAGCCGGCCGACAAGTAGGGGGTGGGGGTCGCCTCCCCGCTCCGAGGGGAGAAGGGATGAAGGAAGGAGGGGCGTGTTAGTACAGAGATGGATCACCGGCGCTTGTATCTTCTCCGCGGCCCATGCTGCCTTGCAGTGTGCCAGCAGCAGCCCATTTACATTACGGAGATTTAAGCTGTCTGAGGCGATGGTGACAAGTCAAGGTGTTTCACTTTAATTACACCAGGCAAGGTCACCTCCTTCCTGGCTCGCCCTCGCAGCCGTACGCAAAGGAGGAGAGGAGGACGTGGGGAAGAGGGAAGAGAAAGACGTATTTATATTCAAATTTTCAGGCGATAGCGGTGCCTTTAATACACAGTGTGTGGCGGTACACACACACACACGTACAGATGAAGGATCTTAATTTTATCACCCTGTTAAAGGATAACTTTCCTGCAATCCAAAAGTTTAACTTGTAGTGTATTTGAAGTTTGAAACACTTCTGAAATTTTCAATTTCCACTTTAAAAAAATCAGACTTGATTTTCCCTTATTAAATATTTACGAACCCCTACAAGAATGTCCATTCATTATAATCCACATAACAATTCGCATGTCCTGTTGCTGCAGGAATTTTTTCCTACTGTAGCAAACTGGCTCAAGTTAAGATCTAACGTCTGTACGCACACGCGAACACACTCACCTACACACACGGCATGCATACACATACACACACACACACACACAGTAATAAAGACTTACAGCAAAATACAGTATAGACGAATGCAAAGAGGAACACACAGAAAGCTGACATATGCTAATGCACAAAAACATAATATCATAAGCACCCAAATATACATACACACATATAAACTCACAAAAATATTTAACACTCATGCACACGTACAGACACACACACAGTGTAGCCACACACACAAACACACACATCCAAGCCAGTTTGCTCTAAATAATCTCAAGTGACAAAATAAATGGCACGGCATATGAGGGCTATTTCTATAATGGGCCATCCGCCATTGAGGTGACATACTGTATTACAAAGCCATAATATGACACGTATTGCTGCACAGTGCTCTCCTCTGCTGCTTGTCTCTGGCTGTGTCCCAAAAGGCACCCTTTATAGTGCACTACTTTTGTGTAGTAGTGCACTATAAAGGGAATAGGGTGCCATTTGGCATACAGCCTCTGTCCCGGCCCGGGGCCATAGTGTTGTACAGTGGATCTGACAGGCAGGGGAGTTCACACAATAGTGCCTTAAAGGTGTGAGATAGCTCAGCTGACCAGCCGCCCAGCCATGAGAGGCCCACAGAGGGCTGCCAGAGATAGGGGCTACGCGACTACACTACAGTCAGGCTAGGATAATCTGATGTTGTCTGGCAGACAGGTATTTGGTGGGTCCCCCCCCCCTCTATCTTTCTTTCTCAATTATTGTACTCGTTCAAGTAGGACTCTCTCTCCCTCTCTCTACATCAGTCACAACAGCTTGACCCGCAGGTATGTGTGAGCATGACATAGGGTGTTTCTCAGTATGCATACTACCGTGCTCTACGCTCCCGTGCTCTGAGTGCATTCTTCAAGGGCATTCTCTTGAGTGCGTTCTTATTAGGATAAGAGTGTGGAGAATGCATACGTTTTGCATTTGAGAAGCCCTCCCATGCTACTGCATTATCTTTGTCCTTTTAACGTAAATTGCGTCATCAACATGTCGGCTGTTCACCTATGCTGGACTTTCCTGGATCACGACTACCCACTGTAAATAATGTTATCAATCACATTTTGTTTAATATTGCATCCTTGTCAGTTGAAAAAATGACACTGTTAATCCGTTTATGTTTTGTATTATTTAGCTAAAGCTAGCTAAATTTAGCAAGAGACGACTCGCATTTACAATTATATGCATTAGCTTGCAACACATTTAGCATAATGTTAACATAGAACATAAGCATAGATAATGACCCTACTTTTCTACGAGCAAAATGGAACTTGCTAGTGCATATTAAGAAACACCCAGAGTGTGTGTATTTGTGCACAGGCATGTTTCCATGTATTAACGTCAAATTATTAAATATATATTGATTTTTTTTTATTCTGAAATGTAACTTAAAACAACAAAATCTTTTGTTTTAGTTGGGCGAAAACTGAATCGTATTCAGGAAATCCTCTTAATATGGAAGACTAACCTCAGTTTGCTTGTATTGAACACAGCTCGTTGTGCCGAGGCAGTTCCACAAAGGTTTGATGGCAAGCTGTCAGTTAAAAGCAGCAATACCTTTCTTATCAGCATCACAGCTTTACCCGTGAAAAGTGCGGCCAAATTAAAAGGAACGAGGGGGAGAGCGAGACAGAGAGGGAGAGAGAGAGAGAGAGAGAGAGAGAGAGAGCGAGAGAGAGAGACAGAGAGGGAGAGAGAGAGAGAGAGAGAGAGAGAGAGAGAGCGAGAGAGAGAGAGAGAGAGAGAGAGAGAGAGAGAGAGAGAGAGAGAGAGAAAAGTGCCTTCAGGGGAAGTTATTAAAAAAAAGGGAGCAAGCTGGCTGCATTGGCAGCAGTTCAAAGGGGGTGGATCCCCTCGCCTCCCTGGGCCCAAATGGCAGTTGCTGGCACGACTGCTAAACACACAATGCCTCGTGGCAAAACTGTGTTTTTCATTGACAGATGAGGGGAGAGAGGGAAGGAGAGAAAGGAGGGAGGAGGGTAGCTCCTTTTTTTTTTGGCAAATGAAAGAATTGACCCAAAAGAGGTGTTAGCCATTAACCAACAGCAAGAGAGAAAGAGAGAGAGAGAGTTCTCTCTGACAAAGTAGGTTGGTCATAGACATTAGCGCTAGAAGCGTGAGAGTGTGAAGGTGTGAAGAATTGTGAAAGGGGAACAGTCTGTATTGTTATAATTAATGGAGCACAGAAGTACTCAGAGGGCAATGTTTCAAGGCTTTAGGTTGAGTTATATTGTAGCCCTTTGATCTTCTGCTGTTTTAGTTGAATACCCAACCTGTTCACAGTCAGAGGGTAACCTGTGACTAAACACTGCCATTGAATATTTTATAAGACTTATTTTTAGTTGGATTTTAGTAAAAAAAAATATATACTTTTCAAACCCATTCACATATGCTAAATAGAAGTCCCCAATTCAATCAATCCCAGTGGCTGAAATGCAAGAATGTATGGATTAATTTACTCAGATAAACAATGCTTATCATCTCAATGCTGTCTTGTTGCTTGTGAGGAATTTATTCAATGTTTATCCTCAAAACGGTTAAAAACTTTTATTGAGTTGATGTCACAGGTTAACATTGTCAATATCACAGTCAATACCTGCATACGTACATGTTTACCAAGATTTATTCTATTTACACTAGAATCTAGATGACATAGCAGAACATTCAGTAGCACCATGCACACACATATGACACACACACACACAAACACACACACACACACGTAGCACAAGAAACACACACACACAGACATGAATACAAAACACATATACACACTCTTCCTCACATACATTTAGACAACATACACACACATGTGGCCTACACATAAACAGTGACACACACACACACACACTTGCCCCTGCTCAAAGCTACATGATTTATGCATACCTACAGTATATAATCAGAGGCCTGAAGTAGCCCTGACCCCAGGTCTAGAGCAAGGCCAGGAAGACGCTGCTGAAAAGTCAGGAACTCTAAGCCCATCAGTAAGAGCTGTCCCATCAGCCCATACTGGCCCAGGCCAACTGCAAGGGCCCAGTGAGGGGTTGGAGGGCTGGAGGGATGCGGGGAGAGAACCAGTCCTTCAGCCTCAGTCCACACCAGTAGCAGGGGAGGCTGGTGGAAAGCGAGAGGGGAAAAATAACCTCTCAGAGGAGGTGGTGAAGTGGGGGAGAGAACCGGTCTGTCCTTCAGTCTCCCGTCCACAACCGTCTTGGAGAAATATGTTGGTCACGTGACTGGAAAGATTTGTTTTGTTGGATTTAAAAAAAAAATTATACGAGTATGGTGTTCATATTAGGACAGTCACACTCAACACGAGGTCAACAAGGCTCGGCATGTTAGTGCTACTCCCAAAATTACCACATCTACAGCATATCTCCTGACACAGACTCTAGAACACAAGACGTTCCAAATGCCAAGCACCAATTCTGTACCATCACATACAACTGACATATCACATTACACTTTGCTGTATCACCGCAACGTTCCAGTCGGTTCAGATAACATTGTATAGGAACTGTGAAGGGGCATAGTAAGGATGTATCTCAGTGTTGTGAATCAGACCAGAGGATATTGAAGGGTTTGTCTGTGTCCGACGCCTGCCTGAGAGACTCCTCTCTAAGTCCGTGGGAGACAGGCACAGTTGTCAAGCCCTGACCAAGTCAGTCACGCTCCTATTGAGCCGCAAACAATGACCCAAATCTAATGACAGATGACATGTAGGGGTGTGTGGAAAACTGCACCAGGAGATCTCCCCAACCCCATCTGCTTGCCTGCTGCCAGTAAAAGAAGCACGGGCAAGCATGTGCAAAGGATAAGAGCATACACACTCAACGCACGCACACCTACACACACATGCGCGGAGCACACGTACACGGAACACACAAACACACAAAAGTACACGCATGTATTTTTTTTTCTTCAAAATGCGCAGTTCGGAATACAACATAGATAGAAATGCTAGTTATTGTGCATTGCACCTGTTCAAATCTCAACAATATTGTTTTTCTCTGTGTCTGAATCTGTAGGCATAGGTCAAGTATCTGAAACAAGGTGTTTCCAGGCGTCAACTTAGAAAAGAAAACGTGACGGACACGAGGCCCACATTTCTGAAAAACTCCTTTGTCTGCGTCCCAACTCTGGTGAAAAGCAAAAGAAGGGTTGAGTGTAGAGAAAGATATGTGTGGTATGCAACATACAGTAGCTGCCACAGTAGTGAAGGATTTTATTTTAAGTGAATAAACGGAGATTTAGATGCTCTTCACATGGCACACAGCTGCTAAAGGGATCCGGCAAAGGTAACGGCTTTTCTGGTTTTTAAATGTATTTCCTTCAACGTAGCACTCCGCTAATAACATAATGGCAGGTGGAATGTCACTGAGTGGTGTAATGCAGCTAAGTCCTCGCAGGCGTTTTAATGCTTTCCTAATTGGAGCCCACTTTGGAACACGTTGGCACACGAGAGGCAGAGGAAGGAAAAAATAAATGATTTGTAAAACGTCGTAGGCAGAACTAATAATTAGCCTTCGTGGCTAATGTATGGCTCTTTGCGAAATGGAAAAACATGTGGGTCGTTAATTGGCTCTGCCTGAAAAATACATTTAAAACTCATCATTTCATTTTACCAGCCTTTTTGTGGAGCATTGTGTTTAGATAGAGAAAAAAAGGGAACGTGAAAGCTGTTTTTATATCAATTTTTTAGGTTAATGGTCAAGTTTTCATGCTTTTAAATATCGGCTAAATCTTGCTGAAAGGATTTGGGTTCATTAATTGTGTGTGATTTTTTTTTTTTTTTTGGTACGTGGGAAGTTTTTTCACAGGAACTCGAAAGCTTTCAAACGAGGTCTCATGACATGAGAGAAAGCACAATTTTATACATTTTCATTTCTACCACAACACCACCCTTGTAAACTCTTCACGTGCTTTGAATTAAGTTTGGTATAATCAATCCTTCAAATTCTGAGGAAAAATTACCCCACAAAACCTTTGTATCTACATTCACTGCAAAACCATAAAAAATGACCCCTCATTTGTTCATCTCTGTCACATCCTGATCTGTTTCACCTGTCCTTGTGCTTGTCTCCACCCTCTCCAGGTGTCACCCATCTTCCCCATTATCCCCTGGGTATTTAAACCTGTTTTCTGTCTGTCTGTGCCAGTTCGTCTTATATGTTCCAAGTCAACGAGCGTGTTTTGCTCGTGCTCCTGCCTTTTTTATTCTCTTTTGCTAGTCCTCCCGGTTTTGGCCCTTGCCTGTTTTCTGGACTCTGTACCTGCCTGCCCTGACCTTGAGCCTGCCTGCCACTCTGTACCTCCTGGACTCTGAACTGGTTTTGACCTTTTGCCTGTCCACGACCATTCTCTTGCCTACCCCTTTTGGATTATTTATAAATATCAAAGACTCAAACCATTTGCCCCCCATGTCTGCATCTGGGCCTCGCCCTTTGCCCTTATAATCTCACCAATTTCAAAAGAACCAGGAAGTGAAGTCCAATGCAAACATTGATTGATTTGTGATGCTATCTTCAGGTCCATACATTATCTAAACCCTCCTCCGCCACCATGACCCCTGGCCCTAAAGCTCATATATAGCTCTTGCCATGCCTTAATAATGACTCTGAGTCTGTCCTAATATGGACACCGTAAAAGACTGGTGGTTGGTGGACACACTGCTAGGTTGTGGCCTACATGCAGTGACCAGGGCAGAAAGGGCCAATAGTAGTAGGACTGAGTTGAGCTTTCACACAGTGTCCTACCTCCCGGGTTATAATGTATCACCGTCATTGGCTAAAAACATGTCTTCTATCTTCTAAAACCACACCCTCAGGGTTGAGCAGGCCTCTTATATATCAACAGATAATGGCCGAAGTCAAATCACTCTTTCTTTGAAAGCACTCAGCTGTTGTGTGGGAGATATGGCAAGTGATACAAATGAGTCCTTAGCCCTGTTACTCATAGATATACTGTTGCCTCTGAAAGAGCCTCAAATCCTTTTTAAAGTTCTAGTGTGCTCTTTTCTCAACAAAAAAATGAAGCTTCTCGAAACACCGCCTCTGTAAAATGAAATGAAAAATTTAGCCTGAGGTGAAGGAGCAGAGAAATCATTTAAAGTACCATGATGAGGTGCCTTGATAAAGTAAGGTGTCCTATAATTGCAAAAGCTGATTTTGACCATTTAACCTGGGCTTCGAATCAATCATACCCACACAAACAAACACACACACACACACAGGCCTAGAGATACATTCAGCTCCATACAAAATAAAGTGCTCTTCATATTCATTATTATGAAACTTCCCATACACTACCATTACATTCATGTAAGGTACCCATTCATCAAGGTCAAAGCAACCTCTTTTGAAACATACATTACAGAGAGATTTACACCCCACTCTATGCGTCAACAGAATTGAGATACATGGACAAATTGTACACAACTTTATCATCACCCCCAGTACTGATGAGGAGAGATATAAAGTTAATTATGCGATGTATCTGGCCCTGCAGCAGTTAGCACAGCCTACCTACCCCATGGACTCCAGCCACATCATGAGAGATAAGGTGTGTATGTGAGTGTGTATTTCTCACACCTGCCTAAAACACAACCTGTGCCAGAAACCCATTTTCAAAGGAACTCACTCTCACTTTAACAACCTACTCTCTCTTTTTTCGCTCCGACAGGCCGTTGGACTGGGGGGGTGGAACCCAGAAGGGTCGTCAGCCAGCCTGTCTTCCGGGTTCCACCCCCCAGTCCAACGGCCTGTCAGAGCGAAAAAAGAGAGAGACGGTCATTAAAGTGAGAGTGAGTTCCTTTGAAAATGGGTTTCTGGCACAGGAGGAGTCTTGTTCTGTGCACAGACCGTGCAAGTGCCGGCAAATGCGGAGACGTCAGGATCCATGGTAGGCCGTCAAAAGCGTTGTCGTACAAAAGCCAGGGTCCGACGGGAGCCCGAGTGGCAGGCCAGCCTGGCATCAAGCACAAACATCCGGTTATCTAGCCTCTCCATGGCGTTAAGACGGTGGGAGAAGAAGGCGCAGGGATGCAACTTGAGGTCCAGGGCAGACCGCTGGGACAAGACAGCCCCCACTCTGACATCCGAAGCATCAGCCTCCACCACAAACTGGCGGGACGGGTCAGGATGAACCAAGGTGGGAGCTGTGGTGAAGCGATGTTTGAGATCCCGGAATGCCCGGTCAGCAACTGGGGAACACATGAATGGAACCTTGGGAGAGGTGAGTGCTGACGGAGGAAGCCATGGTGCTGTAGACCCAGATAAAGCGTCAATAAAAGTTGGCGAAACCCAGGAACCACTGCAGCTGTGCTCTGGACGTAGGCTGGGGCCAATCCACCACTGCTCTCATCTTCCCGGGGTCCATCTGTAGACTCCCTGCAGCGATGATGTAACTCAGAAAGGGGATGGTGGAGCGATGGAATTCGCACTTCTCTGCTTTTACAGAAAGCTGGGTCTCCAGGAGGCATTGGAGAACCTGTCAGATGTGGAACATGTGTTCTTGGGTGGAGCGGGAGAAGACGAGGATGTCATCAAGGTAGACGAAGACGAACCGGTTCAACATGTTGCGGGGAGAAAATCATTAACCAGTGCCTGGAACACAGCAGGGGCGTTGGTATGGCCAAAGGGTATGACCAGGTACTCGTAGTGGCAGCTGGCTGTGCTGAAGGCAGTCTTCCACTCATCCCCTTCCTGTATCCTTCCTGTAGGCGTTCCGGTGGGTCCAGCTTGGAGAACACGGTGGCCCCCTGCAGCGGCTCGAAGGCCAAGGAGATGAGAGTTGACAGTTCTTCACTGTGATGTCATTGAGACCTCGGTAGTCGATGCACAGGCACAGGGTTTTGTCCTTCTTCTCCACAAAGAAGAACCCAGCACCGGCGGGGGAGGCAGAAGGACGGATGAACCCAGCAGGTAGCTAGGGAGTCCTCATTGTAGATCTCCATAGCCTTGGTCTCCGGACCCGACAGAGAGTACAGTCGTCCCCCGGGGCGGAGTTGTGCCTGGGAGAAGATCAATCCCGCAGTCATATGGTCGATTCAGCGGCAGTGAAGTGGCCCGGGCCTTACTGAACACCTCCCGGAGGTCCTGGTACTCCGCAGGAATGGCGGAGAGGTCCGGGGCAACTTCCGAGGCCCCAGAAAGAAGTCCCGTGGCAGACTGCGCTAACTTCAGGCAATGGACGTGGCAGAATGGGCTCCAGCCCATGATGGCACCAGCAGACCAGTCAATGAAGGGATTGTGCTGCTGGAGCCAGGAGAACCCCAATACCACAGGAACCTGAGGAGACTTAATGAGCAGGAACTGGATTGTCTCGCTGTGGTTCCCTCACACACGTAGGTTGAATGGGGTGGTATTGTAGGTGACCCTGCCTATAGAGCGCCCATCCAGTGCTCTAACATCCATGAGAATGGAAAGGGGCTGAGTGGGGATATCCAGCTCGGAAGCCAGAGTAGTGTCCATAAAGCTCTCATTGGCCCCAGAGTCGATGAAGACCCGGAGAGATTTTGGCTAGTTCCCCCACAGCAACATGGCATGAAAAGGGATGCAAGTAAGGGGAGAGGAAAAGTTCTCTGTAAGGCCCACCAGGCCCATTTCTTGGCAATGGAGCCGTCGGGGACTTCCGGGATACCTCGGAGGTGAGGTGGAATCATTGGAAGGGCAAGTGAAATCGAATCTCCTCTCCTTCCTTCGTTCCCGTAGTCGCCCATCGATCCGAATGGTCAAGGCGACGAGCGAGTCGAGACCCATTGGTAGTTCCCGGGCAGCAAGCTCGTCCTTTATTTCCTCCAAAACTCCGAGCAGGAGCATGTCGAACAGTGCTTCCAGGTTCCAGGCACTCTCAGCTGCCAACGTGTGTAAATCCACTGCATAGTCTGCCACGCTGCGGGAGCCCTGCCGAAGCTGGAGTAACTTCCGGGCAGCCTCTCTCCTGGACAATGGAGCATTGAAAACCTTCATTACCAATGCCAAAAAATCCTCCAGACTGGAGCATACGGCCGACTGTTGTTCCCATACTGCCGTAGCCCAGGCAAGAGCCCTCTCGGACATCAGTGTGATAAGGTATGTTATCTTAGAGCATCCAAGGGGAAGGAGGAGGGCTGCAGCTCGATAATGAGTGAACACTGAACGAGAAACGCCTGATAGGTGCCCAACTCTCCATCGAAGCACTCCAGGGAAGGTAAGCGGGGTTCCCGGGAAACCAGCCTGACGGCGCTGATAACAGCCATTTTACTGAGGGGTTGGGAGATTACCGTCATGGTAGGCTACATAGTAGACAACCCACGGAATTGCTCCAGCAATGTGTTCAATGCTTGGTCGTGGTGTTTGGCCAAGGTCTGGAACCCTTCCATAAGACCACGAAGCAACTCCTCATACCTTCCAATAGTGGGCATTGCGGAGCTGGTCCGAGTCTGCTGGGTCAGTCATGGCCAGTTCGTACTATCATGTTTCAGGTATGACCCAGATACAGACAGTGTCGACGAAACAAAAGTCTAAAACAGGGGCAGGCAAATGACAGGTCAAAGGCAGGCAGGGGCCAATAATCCAGAAAGGGCACAAAGGGTCCAGAACGGCAGGCAGTCTCAGGGTCAGGGCAGGCAGGGATCAATAATCCAGTTAAGGTGCAAAGGGTCCAGAACGGCAGGCTGTCTCAGGGTCAGGGCAGGCAGAACAGTCAAAACTGAGAAGGACTAGAAACAGGAGCGAGAAACAGGCAGGAGCAGGGGAACAAACGCTGGTAGGTTTTATGAACAAAACTAACTGGCAACAGACAAACAGAGAACACAGGTAGAAATACACAGGGGATAATGGGAAAGATGGGCAACACCTGGAAGGGGGTGGAAACAAGCACAAAGACAGGTGAAACAGATCAGGTTGTGACAGCATCTCACTTCCAGTGCCAAATATCCGCTTCTCTTTCCTCTCAAACTCATTTTTATTAGGGTTAAGATCTCTCTTAAGATTGACAAGCCTCATTTTATGTACCATGGTAAAACCTTGGACTACATAGGCCTACATGTAGCTGAAATGCTGGGGCACTGTCAAAAAATGTACGGTGTCCATATTAGGACAAAGTCACACATCCACAGAAGTTGTGTGGCTCTGTCCTAATATGAACACCACAGTAATGACTTAACACTAGAACCTACAGTAACATATACTAATGAAAATGCTGTGGTAGCCATGCTAGTTAAGTGTGCCTTGAATTCTAAATAAATCACAGACATTTTATATCCTATACACTATCGGTCAAAAGTTTTAGAACACCTACTCATTCAAGAGTTTTTCTTAATTTGTAATATTTTCTACATTATAGAATAATAGTGAAGTCAAAAAAACTATGAAATAAAACATCATGTAATAACCAAAAGACAAATCAAAATATATTTTATTTTTGAGATTCTTCAAAGTAGTCACCCTTTGCCTTGATGACAGCTTTGCACACTCTTGTCATTCTCTCAACCAGCTTCACCTGGAATGCTTTTCCAACAGTCTTGAAGGAGTACCCAGATATGCTGAGCACTTGTTGGCTGCTTTTCCTTCACGTTCCGGGTCCAACTCATCCCAAACCATCTCAATTGGGTTGAGACTGGGTGATTGTGGAGGCCAGGTCATCTGATGCAGCACTCCATCACTCTCTTCCTTGATGAAATAGCCCTTACACAGCCTGGAGGTGTGTTTTGGCTCATTGTCCTGTTGAAAAACAAATGTTTCATGGTAGTCCGACCATAGGACAGATTCCCACCATCCGTTGCTCGTGTTTCTTGGCCCAAGCAAGTCTATTCTTCTTATGGGTGTCCATTAGTAGTGGTTTCTTTGTAGCAATATGACAATGAAGGCCTGATTTATCTCCTCTGAACAGTTGACGCTGAGATGTGTCTGTTACCTGAACTCTGTGAAGCATTTTTTGGGCTGCAATTTTTGAGGCTGGTAACTCTAATGAACTTGTCCTCTGCAGCAGAGGCAACTCTGGGTTTTCGATTCCTGTGGCGGTCCTCATGAGAGCCAGTTTCATCAAAGCGCTTGATGGTTTTTGCGACTGCAATTGTGAAACTTTCAAAATTCTTGACATTTTCCGTATTGACTGACCATTTCTTAAAGTAAGGATGGACTGTTGTTTCTCTTTACTTATTTGAGCTGTTCTTGCCATAATATGGACTTGGTCTTTTACCAAACAGGGCTATCTTCTGTATACCCCCCCTACCCTGTCACAACACAACTGATTGGCTCAAACCCATTAAGAAGGAAAGAAATTCCACAAATGTACTTTTAACAAGGCACACCTGTTAATTTAAATGCATTTCAGGTGACTACCTCATGAAGCTGGTTGAGAGAATGCCAAGAGTCTGCAAAGCTGTCATCAAGGCAAAGTTGGTGGCTACTTTGTAGAATCTCAAATATGGGAGGCCCCGGGGCCCAACGAAAGTAAAGAATGGCATGGAACCTATCCAGCTGGTTCTGGACCTGATGCCAACTGTCTGTCTAGGCTGGCAGCTTGCTCTAACATGCTAGTCGAGACCTGCGCCGGCTCACCCGGACCAGTTTAATGCCAAGGGCCATCAGATGCCAATGCCTCACACTCCGCTCTCAGATGGACCAATTGAGGCATTAAATCAAACTCGGAGGGGGAAAAAAGAACATTAAGACTGACAACAATACCTTAAGATGCCACGTGTTACTCCAATGTTATTATATTTACTTGTATGAAAAGAAAAACTGTAGGCAACAGTCAACTTTCCAAGCATTTTAGAGAATGTAATATAATCTAATCAAGTCAAATAGAATAGAGCAGAATGTCAATCTAGAAGAGCATCATAAATTGTGATTGTGATAATCTCTAACACACACAAAGTTGAACTCTTTGCAAAGAACTCCTGCACCAACAAAACATCATTTTCCTGTCAGTGAATTTTTTTCAAAATGAGATTCAGTTAATGAAGCGTCAGTAAATATTCCACATTACTACTAATCTTCTACTCTAAAAAAAAATTGCTCTATATTGGGTGGACTGGAGATCCTCCTCAATACTCTACCTTGTTCTCTGCTCTGAAGTCCCACCCCCTGTAGAAAGATGAAATATTCAACTCATTTTCATTACCGAGCCTCCGTACTACTGTTCTCTACTCCTCTGCTGCGGAGTGCAACGCGGACTGCCTGTTGCGTCATGGCAGCGGTGATAGTGGTGGCGTTTCAAGCTATCAGTACGAGTTGAAAGACGTGCCGGAGGAGGGATGTGAAGCACACATCTGCTTTGTGAGAATCAAAGAGAATCAGATGCAGTGTTTGTGATACCTCGGCTTCCCGAAGTTTAGCGCTGGATTGACGAGTGTTTGATGTCTCCACCACACAGTGAAGTTGGTGGTGGAGACACACACACAAGCATGCACAGGGGTGTATGCACACATGCTGGGAACACAGAAAGAGGCATGATCTCAAACAGACAGACAGACAGACAGACAGACAGACAGACAGACAGACAGACAGACAGACAGACAGACAGACAGACAGACAGACAGACAGACAGACAGACAGACAGACAGACAGACAGACAGACAGACAGACAGACAGATACCAAATCAAATCAAATTGTATTGGTCACATACACATGGTTAGCAGATGTTAATGCGAGTGTAGCGAAATGCTTGTGCTTCTAGTTCTGATAGTGCAGTAATATCTAACAAACAATCTAACATTATTTCAAGTGGCATTGCTTAAAGTGACTCATGAATCATTTAATAAAGTGGCTAGTGATTGGGTCTCAATGTAGGCAGCAGCCTCTCTGAGTTAGTGATTGCTATTTAGCAGTCTGATGGCCTTGAGATAGAAGCTGTTTTTCAATCTCTCAGTCCCAGCTTTGATGTACCTGTACTGACCTCGCCTTCTGGATGATAGCGGTGTGAACAGGCAGTGGCTTGGGTGGTTGTTGTCCTTGATGATCTTGTTGGCCTTCCTGTGACATTGGGTGCTGTAGGTGTCATGGAGGGCAGGTAGTTTGCCCCCGTTGATGCGTTGTACAGACTGCACCACCCTCTGGAGAGCCTTGCGGTTGAGGGTGGTGCCGTTGCTGTACCAGACTGTGATACAGCCTGACAGGATGCTCTCAATTGTGCATCTGTAAAGGTTTGTCAGGGTTTTGGGTGACTAGCCAAATTTCTTCAGCCTCCTGAGGTTGAAGAGGCGCTGTTGCGCCTTCTTCACCACACTATCTGTGTGGTGGACCATTTCAGTTTGTCTGTGATGTGTACGCAGAGGAACTTAAAATGTTCCACCTTCTCCACTGCTGTCCCTTCGATGTGGATAGGGGGGTGATTTCTCTGCTGTTTCCTGAAGTCCACGATCATCTCCTTTGTTTTGTTGACGTTGAGTGAGAGGTTGTTTTCCTGACACCACACTCCGAGTGCCCTCACCTCCTCCCTGTAGGCTGTCTCGTCGTTGTTGGTGATCAAGCCCACTACTGTTGTGTCATCTGCAAACTTGACGATTGAGTTGGAGGCGTGCATGGCCACGCAGTCGTGGGTGAACAAGGAGTACAGGAGAGGGCTGAGCACACACCCTTGTGGGGCCCCAGTGTTGAGGGTTAGTGAAGTGGAGATGCTGTTTCCTACCTTCACCATCTGGGGCTGCCCGTCAGAAAGTCCAGGACTCAGATGCACAGGGCGTGGGTTGAGACCCAGGGCCTCCAGCTTGATGATGAGCTTGGAGGGTACTATGGTGTTGAATGCTGAGCTGTAGTCAATAAACAGCATTCTTACATTGGTATTATGTATGTCCAGATGGGATAGGGCAGTATGCACTGTGATGACGATTACGTCATCTGTGAACCTATTGGGGCAGTATGCAAACTGAAGTGGGTATAGGGTAAGGTGGCAGTGATATGATCCTTGACTAGCCTCTCAAAGCACTTCATGATAACAGAAGCGAGTGCTACGGGCGGTGGTCATTTAGTTCAGTTATCTTTGCCTTCTTGGCTACAGGAACAATGGTGGCCATCTTGAAGCATGTGGGGACAACAGACTGGGATAGGGAGAGATTGAATATGTCTGTAAACACACCAGCCAGCTGGTCTGTGCATGCCCTGAGGACGCGGCTAGGGATGCTGTCTGGGCCAGCAGCCTTGCGAGGGTTAAAAAGTTTAAATGTTTTACTCACGTCAGCCACGTCAGCCTTCTTAGCGAGCCGCGACGGTGGCACTGTATCGTCCTCAAAGTGGGCAAAGAAGGAGCTTAGTTTGTCTGGAAGCGTGACGTCGGTGTCTGTGACGTGGCTGTTTTTGTTTTTGTAGTCCATGATTTCCTGTAGACCCTGCCACATACGTCTCGTGTCTGAGCCGTTGAATTGCGACTCCACCTTGTCCCTGTACCAGCATTTCGCTTGTTTGATTGCCTTGCGGAGGGAATAACTACACTGTTTATATTCAGCCAAATTTCCAGACCTCTTTCCATGGTTAAATGCGGTGGAACGCGCTTTCAGTTTTGCGCGAATGCCGCCATCCATCCACGGTTTCTGGTTAGGGTAAGTTTTAATAGTCACAGTGGGTACAACATCTCCAATGCACTTCTTTATAAACACACTCACCAAGTCAGCGTATAGGTCAATGTTGTCCTCTGAGGCTGAACGGCACATATTCCTGTCCGGGTGATCAAACAATCTTGAAGCGTGGCTTACGATTGGTCAGACCAGCGTTGAATGGTTCTCGTCACTGGTACATACTGTTTGAGTTTCTGCCTATAAGACGGAACGAGCAAGATGGTGTCATGGTCGGATTTGCCCAAGGGAGGGTGGGGGAGGGCTTTGTATGCATCGCGGAAGTTAGAGTAGCAGTGGTCGAGAGTACGCTGATAGAATTTAGGTAGCCTTGTTCTCAAATTTGCTTTGTTAAAATCCCCAGCTAGAATAAATGCAGCCTCCCGATATATAGTTTCCAGTTTACATAGAGTCCAGTGAAGGTCCTTGAGGGCCGTCTTGGTGTTCGCTTGAGGGGGAATGTAAACAGCTGTGGCTATAACAGATGAGATTTCCCTTGGTAGGTAAAATGGCTGGCATTTGATTGTAAGGAATTCTAGGCCTTCAGACAGACAGACAGACAAACAAACAAACACATGCAGTGAAAAATGCAGGCACTGACACACAGATAAAATATACAAATTCAACCCTAACCACACAAAGAGACAGACAGACTATGGGTGATCCCGAGACTGTCTGTCAGTCAATGCAATGAGCGTTGACAACCCAACTCTGTAAATTAGGTTTCTGTCACTGTGTAGCTCTAATCACCTTTTAGTCCAACCCAGCCTCTCATTTTTGATACTCGGACTGCCACGGTATCAAAGAAACAGCATGTTTATTGCAAACGGCTGAAAACACACACGCACACACAAAGAGAGAGCGCCAAGGCAGTCGCAACCACTCACATCTCCCCTATTGTCAGCCACCGAGTGAAGTGGAGGCAGGACAGACTGTTAGACAAAACAGATAGAAAGAAGAATGACAGATAGACAGAGAGGGAAAGAAAGAAAGAGAGAAAGAGAAAGAGAGAGAGAGCAGAAAGATACCGTTTACATCATACAGCAGGCCTACACACCATGGGCAGGTAGTGTGCTTGTCAGAACACATTGCCATCTCTTAATTGGGTCATTTTTGATATCCCAACGCCGGTGCCAGCGTGGTGCCAGCGTGGTGGTTGACGGGGACGTGTCAGGGAGCCAAGAGCCTGCGAGGCCCCGCTGGCACTTTATCAAAGCAGGCGCAAACGCTTCTGCTGCCCGCAGACAATCTGGCATGCCCGGGCACACCACCAAGGCGCAAGAACATCCAAAAACATTACTCCACCATCCCAAAGCTCCATGGCTTCGCCACCAGGGTGTAATTGGTACATGGGCATTTTGGGGGTGCATTCAAAGGAGCGACGTAATCCACACGTGTACTATGAAATTGGCTGTTTTGTTCCCACTTTGGCTCTCCACCCCTCCATTGCACCCCAACCTCCTCCTTACTCTGTCAGTTCTCCATATCTTTCTTTCTCTCTTTCTCTCAATCAACAACTCTGTGTTCTTTCTCTCTCACTCTCGCTCTCTCTCTCCCTATCATCCTTCTCTCTCTCTCTCTCTCTCTCTCTCTCTCTCTCTCTCTCTCTCTCTCTCTCTCATATCCCCCTGGGTTGACCATGCAGTTTAGGCTGTGAAGGCGGACAAGGATGCCTAATCTTTACTCGCTGCTTGGTTTGACTTAGATGTATCTTGTTTGTGTGTGGTGTGTTTGTGTATGAGAGTGTGTGTGCCCGCTTCTGTGCTTGTGACTGTTTGCACTAAGATGTATGGGTGGAGGTGAGAAGCAGAAAGACTGCTTCACACCAACATCCTCCATTATCCAGAAATGTATGAAAGCTATCATCGTCTTGTCTTATTTTGTCACAACGAACACGCTTCAATCTCAGTCTTCTTCTCTCCTTTGTGTGGCAGCGTTGCATGCCTCCCAGCCTGGATCTGCCTGACACTGGCTGGGCTGAACCAGCTGCAGCTGCTTACTGACCGGAGGATACTTGTCTAATTAACCAGATTGTTGATTCCAATGAAGGAGTCGATTTGTTCCCAGCTGTTGGCCAGTCTGGCAGACCCAACCCAAGGCACCGTCAAGGACCTGAGAAACATCCCTGGACCGGGTCGAACCACCTAACCACCCAGACAAAGGCTGAATCCTTCCTGGCATGCCAAGATGAATCACGCCTGAGTCTCTATAAATTAAACATGAGATCTGGAGGAGTTCTTTAAAACGGAAAAACCCAGAGGATATTTCCTCTCCCTCAAATTCACCCACGCTGTTTTTGTGATTCGGACTCACTCAGACATGAAGAAAGGTGGGGGAAGAAAAGGTATAAACAGGTATTAGCAAACAGTGCCCTCAAAGACAAGTGTGTTGTGGGTTCGTGGTGTGTGTAGGGGGTTGTGGTGTGTGTGTATGTGTATGTGTATGTGTGTGTGTGTGTGTGTGTGTGTGTGTGTGTGCGTGTGTGTGTGTGTGTCAATGGTGACCTTAAAGTGCAGTTCAAAGTGGTCTCTAAAGCCACTCAGGCCCTTTCCATGCACTTTCCAAGACTCCACTGAACTTCTCCAAATTCTCCCTATAAGAGCATTTCTCCTTGATCTATGAGATTTCCAGGGACAACCAGAAACGTACACAGAGTGATGGTGTATATGGAGCCTGAAATCCTTCCACTTCGTTTGTTTGTCTCATGTTTTAAGACTGATACTGAGGATGATTCTTTATTTATAGATTAGGCCTACATTGACGATGTAGGATGGAGTCTGCATGACGTCCTTCCACTTTTATTTGCTTCCCTCAGACTGACTGACAGTGTTTTTTTTCTTCTTCTGGAGTATGCCTACATTACGGTTGAATGATCCTGTAATTAACAGTATACTGTAATGTCATAACACAGTAGATTGAAGGTGATACTGACAAGTCACATCTCATTGTAGAAAGCTACATCATTTCCCGATACGGTATCGCTCCTCCCATTCGGAGGCGTTTACATACAAATTGCATTTTATGTTGCTAATTGCTCCTGTCGTTAGGTTTTCATTGTGTTCCCACTGTCTTTCTAAATAAACTAGAGGCCTCTAGAGGAACTAGGTCCTGAAGTGACATCCTGGTGCAGCAATGTCACCACCACCACGACCAAGCCCACAGTATGAGTCTCAGCTGTAGCAACACTGGAGGGACTTCATTTCACAGCATCTGCTTGACAGGCCCTCACACTGCCACCACCACAATTGTCACCTTTACGAGTAGCAGTCATGCAGCTGCTGTCCTTGATGCCGTGATAATATAGCAGGGTGTTACAGGGCTACGCATCGGCAGCCAATCACTAGCTAGCAGAGCCAAAGCAGATCAACAACAACTCCCATATGGGAGAACAAATAAACACAGGGGTTTTATGATATTGGTCATGGGCTACACGACATACAGATACACCAAAACAACTCTGTTGATCATACCATGATTGCTTTGGTGCTTCGGTTCTTGACACACAGGCCAGGGCTATCCCACCCCCATCCCTGTTTCTCCATCCCCCCCCCCCCCTTACCCCTGGCTCTCCTCATTTTTTTGTGGGCCCCGGTGGCAGGGGTCCACAGCAGCCCCATTTACTGTGACATATGGCCAACAAGCGCGGCGAGCGAGCAGCCTCTGTCTGGGAGCCGTGACTTAGTGTCGTCCCCCGGCGCCTCTGGCAGCACAGGGACGGAGGGATGAAGGGATGGAGAGAGGTGTAGAGATGGAGGGAGGGGGTGGAGGGAGGGAGGGATGTGGAGTTTTCGCCCTGGAGACACACTGGCAGTCCCAAGATTAGAGGGGTAATCAATCTCAGCGTGGTTCTGGCGAGTAGGGCCGCCCCTCTGCCCGGCAACCTGGCCTCCATCCCCAGGTGGGGGTGGGGCAGGGGTAACAGGGAATGAGGGAGTGGGGAGAGAGGAGAGCAAGAGGTGTTGAGAGAGAGAGAGAGAGAGAGAGAGAGAGAGAGAGAGAGAGAGAGAGAGAGAGAGAGAGAATATGCTTTATTATTAACAGTAATTTGCCCTCTAACAAGCCTTGGTGGTGGACAGGTGATGAAGCACAGCACCGGGAACACATGATTACTGTCATTGTTGTAAACCTTGCTGGTTTAGTTTAGCTGCCTCTGCTGTCACCTCACTAGGGAGGGAGCCTTGTTTTGGGTGCTGCTAGAACCACCTCACACACACAACACCACACATCACATCCACTGGTAGAAGAGCCAACCTGAGCAGTGAACACTCTGGATTAACAAGGCAATTAGGACATGATCTGTAAATTGACAGTATGTCTCTAAACATGTAATTTACTGTATATTGTAGGAACACAGACAGTATACGTAAGTGTTTACATTGTGTAATGCTTCCCTAAAGTCTGTGAGGGCCCATCCCTTACAATAGGGTTTACACAGGTCGTCCAGGTCTATGGTGGAGCACATTGATTAATGAGCCAGATAACAATTGTCTCCTGTATAGCAGCTGACTTGGATAACTCACTATGGCCTTTGTCAATTGCTATAAAATGCTATCATTACATTTCCTAATTCCCAAGGAGTTGTACTGTACTATTGTGGATACTTTTTTTACAGGGTAAATACTGGACAAAGTAGTATCCCCAATAAGCCTATCTACTCCTGTGAGATAGAGAGAACCACATTTTGATCATGTAATATAGAATAATATAGAAAACTGCGTGTGAAAATGAGAAAATGAGAGAATAAAAAATGAAAAAATGAATCGAAAAGAAAAGCAGGAAACATCCCCATGGGCCCTTTTACAGATAAATGAAATAATTACACCCTACTCCCATGTGGCCTTACCGTTTTATTTAATTTCCAGGGAAATAATAAGAGGTTTTTTTTTCTGTTGTATTGCTTGTGTGTATTTTTTGTGTGTCTTTAATCTTTAATCAGAGTGGAACATCTCCCTTCGGGCAACAAGGTACTCCATGATAAGATGTAATGTTGTGCAGTAGGGAGGTAGTACAAGCTTGAACTACCTTCATTTAGCCACACGACTGAGGCTGTCCTAATCAATCAAATCAAATCAAAGTTTATTGGTCGCATGCACAGATTTGCAGATGTTATCGCAGGTGCAGAAAAACGCTTGTGTTTCTAGCTCCAAACGGGACACTGTAAGCGACTGCTGCTCCAGCTCTCCTAGTTTGAACCTGCTCATCAAAGCCATGCATATGGATGTGAAAAGCGATGAGGCGGTATGTGCTAGTGAGGTAGGAAACCTTGGCTTTAATTGGGCCAAGAGGTTCAGAGTGAGTCCCTTCTGTGGTGTTGTTGGGACTAAATTACAAACAAACAAGTCTGGCAATCGATGTGCTGTGAACCCTCGATGGGGGCTGAAAGTAAGCATAATTTTGGTGGGTTATCACTGCAACACAGAGTAAACAACATGGATTTATTTTTTTTAAAACAGATACAGAAGAAACCGAATGTGAAGTGGTGTGGATCAAATCGATAACAACAGCAAAAACAAGAATCAAACAATTACACAAGATGAAATCTCCAAATCGCTCCTTTAGTTGTTTCGGTAAGAAGCTCAGCTTTGTGGATTTCACAATCCAAAATGTCAAAAAAGTACTTGACTTAGGGGAAAGCTCCTTTGGTGCCAAACTGTTCCTCTCCTCTTACCTAGATGCAGTTACAACCAAATTGAGCACAGACGTCAATTAAACGTCTATTCCACTTTGGTTCTATGTCATTTAATTGAAATGACCTGGAAACAAAGTTGATTAAACCAGTGTGTGCCCAGTAGGAAGGGACCCAGACATAGCCATGAGGCATACTGTATCAATCAGGCGTCTCTCATATAACCACAACACATCCCCACATCCCCATATTGAAGACGAGGCGGCAATAGCTGTTAAACCAATGCGATCGAAAGGGAAGAGAGGGAATTCAATGGCTCTGTGTTTTCTCTCTCTTCTTCTGGTCCAAATCATCTAGCCGCTGCTGCTAGCTGCTCTGTGATCTGTGCTTTCAGGCACTTGTATTAATTGAGGTGGTAATTGAACAGTTGTCTTCATTAGTTCTGGTCCCCTGCTTGCGAGTCGCCGTTACGGATTACTGCAACTGTTTATGTGAGAAGAGGGTTTAAAGTCTTCACACGCCTTAGAAGATACAAGAAGGAAAATAACGTCTCATCCGCCTCTTCTCCGCCACTTCATGCTACGGCATTGATGAAACGCCACGATGACTCAGGGATGACCAGTGCCGCAGTGTTGTGTTCCCGTAGCAACGGCGGCGGCTTTAAGCTTTTCAAGACACCAAAGAGGCACAAAACACCAGAACAAAGTGGGTCAATTGAAAGGCAACAATCTACAAAAGACATGAATATTCCAGTTGAAGAGAAGACTGCATCACAAAGACTTTACCTGCAGCACATAGATCTGTCATTCGCTTAGTCATTATACAGTGTAATGTCATACAATGTAAGCGCCTCTCTTGAGATGCAAATGATATCATTCACTGGTATCATTGAAATCTCAGATATATTGATAGCACAGTTACTTCCATAAAAGCCAACAAAACACCCTTTATGACGAACATAACCCAAAGACAACATGTTACAGGTAAAGCGCTACAGAGAGGAGAAATTATCCAAACAGTTCAAAAGTAAAGTCAAGTTCTTGGGGAGAAAAAAGCCATCTCATTTGTTTGAGAAAGAGAGAGAGAGAGAGAGAGAGAGAGACAAGGTAGACAAATAAACAGGGAGTAAACAGGCAGGCCAGCCAGACGTCGACAAGGCGATGTGGCTTGGGGTCAGGCAGCATGGAGAGACAGATAAAGGCAAATTAAAGGAGAGGTCCCTGACCCCTCCAAAAGTTCTTTAAATGCCTGGCAATTTTCTACGGGTGAAAGAAAATCCTCCTTTCTGCAAATGAAGGCCCGCTCCTGACCTCATCCACCAGCGAAGGAAGTTTAAGAGAGGTTAACAAAGAAAAAAAATGAGTCAAGGAGAGAGGGGAAAATGGTAATTTGACTTCCGAACAGACATTTCTAACCCCCTTAAAGGTGCATTTTTTTATAAATCTGTGCCAATTTGCATCTCCTTGCTCGGAACCCATTATTGTGGTACGCGTTAGAACGAGGCAACAGAATTTCAGAAACACTCAAATTGTCAGAGAAGGAAAAGCAAAATGAAGCCCCAAAAAATTAGACTTCACAGTGAGTGGGCCAGGAGCAGTAGACTTTAGGTTTGTTTTTTGGGTTTTTTCATTTAGTCAAATTTTGTAATATTTATTCCTAAGTGCTCTCCTTAAGACATCCTGGAGTAGTGACATTTTGGTTGGTGTTCAGACACTGGGCGAAAAGGGTCAATATCAGGGGATATCTTTATCTATATATTTCCGGATATCTGACATATTATTAGATATAAGGAGTAGACAATCAGTTGAAATAATGACGGCTGTAACGTGTTCGACTTGTACAAGACTGGTCGTTGAGTTGGATGTGCGTCGCTATCTCTGTCAGTGCCTCACTGCCAAGCACAGGCACTACGGCTGACAGGAAAAAAAGTAACCAAATAAACTATGGAGGTGTTTGACTGGAGGCAGCGGGGAACGGTGTAGGGTGGGGTGGGGGTGGAGATCCAACCAACACTTTAAATATCCTCCACAATAGCGCCGCAGACACCTCGCATCTGTCTACCTTGCAAAAGAGACACCTTTCTCCTTCTCGCCAAAGCGGATTCGTCGGTTTCCTGGTACCTCACAGCTTTGCGAATAGGAAGTGATTGCGCCAAACTGGAACAAACAACGCCCCGAAAGCATATAAAATGGATCTGGTATGAATATTCATTGTATGAGGGGAAAAATGTTATTCCTCATTTTCACCTTCCTTCCTTTCCTACAGTACATTGCAGCTTTTTTCTTTACTGCATAATTAATAAGGGAAAAGAGAAGAGTGTGAATTTGTTTGTGTTGCAAAATAAAGAATGGTGGAGACTATAAAAAATAAAATAAGTCCTTTCTTTGTGGTCTTTAGAAAAACATTAGCGAGAAAAATTAAAGGGGGATGTAGTCTGTATGGACAGTATGCAGCCCCAGTTAAATTACAGGTGAACATGAATTTATTGAGCAGCCGCTAAGTATTTACCAATACTGAAATATTATTCTATTTTTGGATTGTAATAATTAACAAATACCTTTTTCAAGCATCATCAAAGTCAGAATTGACATCAGTTAGCTTACTCCAGTGTTGTTTCAATACAATTCTCACTATTGTTATTCAGACCCTGTTAAGTCACCCCTAGCATGAGGAGAATGACGTAGGCTCGGTTGTAGAGACCCACCTATATCATCCTAATGAGGGACAACACACACACAAACACACACACGCACACACTCCCCAGCTGAATCCAAGAGAGAAAAAAAACAACTCGCACAAATTTGTTCCCCTGACATCAATCGTTGATCCTGTAATTTTCCCGACCTTTCTGGGCTTGATGTGCTTTTAAAATGCATGTGTGCCATTTGCCTCGGAGTAGACAATTGGGTATACACTACATACGTGAAAAAAGGAAGAAAAATAACTAGTACCAGGGGTTTCGCGGCGCTAAAGAGATATGTATTTTTTTTCCAAAGGTACACAGATACCCTGAGGAATAGATTTACTGGCCTAGAATCAGTTGTCAGAATTTGATACATTCACAACTTTTGCGGAAAGTCTAGACAAATTTATGCATTCGTGGTGTGTTGCTGTGTTTGTGCGTGTATGTGTGTGTGCCGGCCGTGCATGCGGGTGACTCAATGCATGTGTGTGCTTGTGTGTGTTTGTGTATGTGGGAGCAAGTTAGTATGCTGGAGGCAGGTAAGGTGAGAGGGCTGACCAGCAGGCAGGTAGGTAGGAGAGGAGACAGAGCAGAGTAATCACGCTGCCGATAGCCCGGTAGCAGCTGCCCAGGCTAATGGCTCTGCAGACTCTACTCTTTCATTTTCCTAATGATCCACATCGCAACATGAAGCTAGGCGGCCATGTTGGAGATCAGACCTCTGCCTTAACCCTCACCAGGAGCCAGCACTCACTGTGTTACTGAGGCTATTATTTCAATAAGGTAGATTCAGTGTCTGGTTGTGTCCTTTTGTTCTGTTGTTTTCAATGTCTCCCAAAGCAGTAGTTTATTTCAAAAGTACCTTTGACCAGAGCTTAGACCTCTTTTGAAAAATACTGTTTATAGAGAAACAGAGAAAGTACTATATTATAACGTATATGATATTTCGAGGCAGCCCTCTGTCTCCAATTTAGAAACATTTAGTTAACCTTTGACAACACCAAATCAAAGACCACAGTAGGAAAGGGAGACTGAACACTAATGCCCTCTGGCTACACTCTCGCTCTCTCTTTCTCTCTCATTTTAGCTGGCCACAATTTCTCCGAAATTTCTCTGTAAATATGTTGGTAAAAAAGACATTTCACCCGTGTATTTAGGTAAATATCAGGGCAGATGTGGCGGCGCGACGCGGTGGCCCAGGGTGGCTATTAGGATGCAGCGAGCGGTGTTCCCATGCAGACAGTGTCTCCACATGGAAAGGTCACCTCCCTCCCTCCGTAGGATAAATACGCAGACGTATACAAATGCGAGTGCGTGCCGAAATGGCTCACCTTAAGAAGGCATTAGGCTCCACCGTCGGAACTGAACTTTAAAGTCGTTCTCTTGCTATTACCCGACCACTGGTGGCATTTTACTGCCAACAAAATGGAGGATGCTGGGATGCTCACTAACTGCACAATGTGTTTGGTTTTGCGTCTTAGCGATATAAGAGTATGGTATGTGCTTAGACAGTGCTTTGGTTCAATCAATGAAAATATATTAGCAGTCTATGACTGTGTTTACACAGGCAGCCCAATTCGGACTTTTTTTCACTAATTGGTATTTTGGCGAATCAGATTAGCTTTGAAAGAGGTCTGATATACAACAATCTGATATGGTCCCGTGTGGCTCAGTTGGTAGAGCATGGTGTTTGGAATGCCAGGGTAGTGGGTTTGATTCCCATGGGGGGCCAGTATAAAAAATTAAAAAAATGTATGAAATGTATGCATTCACTACTGTAAGTTGCTCTGGATAAGAGCGTCTGCTAAATGACTAAAATGATATGATTGGTCAAAAGACTAATTAGTGGAAAAAAGATCAGAATTGGGGTAACTGTGTAAACTCAGCCCTTGCCAATGCTGGAGTCGTTGTTGAGTCTATGCTGTTTCATTTTATCGGAAGAGCATTATCAAAACATGAAATTGCATTTGATTATAAAATATTTTTGCTGTGCAGTGTTTGACAGAGAATAGCTCATTTAATGCAACGCTATCAAATATCCCAGATGAGCCCACAAATACTGGGTAACATCTTACTGACTGTTTTACAAAAAATTTAAATAAAGTGGAGCAACACTGATTGACCAGTTGTTCATTGAGTCAGGCTTGAGCCGTGACTCAGTGCTGTTGTGCCTCACTTCCATCTCCTGTGTGAGAGGTCCAGTCTCTCTCTCTATGGCCCTCCGCAGTAGAGCTGTCTCCTGGCCCCTCCAGGCCCCGCCAGGTCTCCATGCTGTCACATCACATCCAGCCAGGAGACTAATGAGGACTGGCAGCATCCCACATCCCATCGCCAACATACCTGAGCTGGGGCACGCCGGCTACTCCAGCCCTTGGCATGGCCAGGCCTAGGACCAGCGCTAGCTGTGTTCCATGGAGCTGTGGGCCAGTTGTAGGTCATTTACAAAATGCTTTGTATTAGAATTGGGTAGGAAAGAGGGAATGTTTTTTTTTTTACATAGCAAAATTATTGGAATCCTTAGCTTAGCTTTTTTGTTCACTCTTTTTGAACAAAACTACTCTCTCGTTCTTCCTATATCTCTTTCTCTTCTCCTCTCCATCTCTCCAACTCCCCTTTCTTTTTTGCTATGCCACCCATCGTGGGGTTATGGTCTGTTTCAATGTGTTTTTACGAGCTAATATACAGTGCCTTCGGAAAGTAGACCCCTTGACTTTTTACACATTTTGTTACGTTACAGCCTTAAAAAACATTACATTAAAGCCTTAAAAATCCTCAGCAATCTACACACAATACCAACTAATGACAAAACAAAAACAGGTTTTTAGAAATGTTTGCAAATGTATATAAATATATATGTTTTAAATACCTTATTACATAAGTATTCAGACCCTTTGCTATCAGACTCAAAATTGAGCTCAGCTGGATCCTGTTTGCATTAATCATCCTTGAGATGTTCCTTGATTGGAGTCCACCTGTGGTGAACTTGATTGGAGTCCACCTGTGGTAAATTCAATTGATTGGACATTGATTTGGAAAGGCACACACCTGTCTATATAAGGTCCCACAGTTGACAGTGCATGTCAGAGCAAAAACCAAGCCATGAGGTCGAAGGAATTGTATGTAGAGCTCCATGACAGGATTGTGTCGAGGCACAGATTGGAGGAAGTGTACCAAAACATTTCTGCAGCATTGAAGGTCCCCAAGAACACAGTGGCCTCCATCATTCTTAAATGGAAGAAGTTTGGAACCACCAAGACTCTTCCTAGAGCTGGCCGCACAGCAATTGGGGAGAAGGGCCTTGGTCAGCGAGGTGACAAAGAACCCGACGGTCACTCTGACAGAGCTCCAGAGTTCCTCTGTGGAGATGGGAGAACCTTCCAGAAGGACAACCATCTCTGCAGCACTCCACCAATCTGGCCTTTATGGTAGAGTGGCCAGATGGAAGCCACTCCTCAGTAAAAGGCACATGACAGCCCACTTGGAGTTTGCCAAAAGGCACCTAAAGACTCTCAGACCATGAGAAACAAGATTTTCTGGTCTGATGAAACCAAGATTGAACTATTTGGCCTGGAAGTCAAGTGTCTCATCTGGAGGAAACCTGGCACCATCCCTACAGTGAAGCATGGTGGTGGCAGCATCATGCTGTGGGGATGTTTTTCAGCAGCAGGGACTGGGAGACTAGTCAAGATCCAGGCAAAGATGAACGGAGCAAAGTACAGAGAGATCCTTGATGAAAACCTGCTCCAGAGCACTCAGGACCTCAGACCAGGGCAAAGGTTCACCTTCCAACAGGACAACGACCCTAAGCACACATCCTTCCTGCCTTGTACCCATTCAAATCAAATCATCAAATCAACTTTATTTATAAAGCCCTTCTTACATCAGCTGATATCTCAAAGTGCTGTATAGAAACCCAGCCCAAAACCACAAACAGCAAGCAATGCAGGTGTAGAAGCACAGTGGCTAGGAAAAACTCCCTAGAAAGGCCAGAACCTAGGAAGAAACCTAGAGAGGAACCAGGCTATGAGGTGGCCAGTCCTCTTCTGGCTGTGCCTGGTGGAGATTATAACAGAACATGGCCAAGGTGTTCAAATGTTCATAGATGACCAGCAGGGTCAAATAATAATAATCACAGTGGGTGTCGAGGGTGCAACAGGTCAGCACCTCAGGAGTAAATGTCAATTTGCTTTTCATAGCCAATCATTCAGAGTATCTCTACCACTCCTGCTGTCTCTAGAGAGTTGAAAACAGCAGGTCTGGGACAGGTAGCACGTCCGGTGAACAGGTCAGGGTTCCATAGCTGCAGGCAGAACAGTTGAAACTGGAGCAGCAGCACGGCCAGGTGGACTGGGTACAGCAAGGAGTCATCAGGCTAGGTAGTCCTGAGGAATGGTCCTTGGGCTCAGGTCATCCGAAAGAAAGAAAGAAAGAAAGAAAGAAAGAAAGAAAGAAAGAAAGAAAGAAAGAAAGAAAGAAAGAAAGAGAATTAGAGAGAGCATACTTAAATTCACACAGGACACCGGATAAGACAGGAGAAATAGTACAGATATAACAGACTGACCCTAGCCCCCCGACACATAAACTACTGCAGCATAAATACTGGAGGCTGAGACAGGAGGGGTCGGGAGACACTGTGGCCCCGTCCGACGATACCCCCGACGGGGCCAAACAGGCAGGATATAACCCCAGCCACTTTTCCAAAGCACAGCCCCCACACCACTAGAGGGATATCTTCAACCACCAATTTACCATCCTGAGAGAAGGCTGAGTATAGCCCATAAAGATCTCCGCCATGGCACATCCCAAGGGGGGGCGCCAACCCAGACAGGAAGATCACGTCAGTGACTCAACCCACTCAAGTGGCAGACCATTCCATAAAAATTGAGCTCTATAGGAGAAAGCCCATTCCATCTCCTCAGCTCCCGGGAACAGCACCTTATCCCTGGCGACGGGTCTCTTCGGAATGTTCCGGTGGGAGGGAAGCCCCCTCCAAGGCTATGACAGCCTCTCCCTGCTGTGCCTAGCCTGGTTCCTGTGGTGCTCCCTTGCAAACGGAATTCCCACCAGAAACAATGGGCAGCTTACCAGGGTAAACAGGAGCCTACTTCATGCCAGCCAGTACAAAGGAAGAGATGGGGAGACGAGGCAAGAAGAGTACAAATACAGTAATGGAGACAAAAACATTCAGAGGAGGTTTATCCTATTCAGATAATGAAGGCTTTGACGATATGGTCTCTTTTCAGAAAGCGCAATTATGCATTTACAGTACGAGCATGTAGCTTTTCTCCTGGATGGAACTGAATATCCCTCTTTGATTAGCAAATTTCCAGCTGGAATTCCTTACATACTAACCTACAGCCTAAGTGATCAACAATAAACTGCTCAAAAAAGGGAGCAGTGCAGTCCATCCAAACCCAAAGTGTTGGTGCAATATTCAGAATCCCAAGGCTGGCCAATGTTATAGTACATACAATTATGACCGACATGTCAAAGCATATGCAATATCATTCTCCTGATATAAAAAGATGGGGTGGTCCTGCGAATTCAAATCCACTTACTGCTAGACGCAGGCTGGTACCTCTACCATAATGGCTGTTTACAAGATAAAGAAGAGGAAAAATAGCCACTTCTCCCTGCTCGAGACAAGAAATCCTCTTATGAAATTAGGCTGATAAAAAGGCTTTGTGAAGGCAGCCATTTTTCCCCTTGTCAAGACAACCTTGCCACTGAGCATTATTAATGGCATCCTTGTGGCACGTCATTTTTCTCCATCTTCAATCCCCTCCCAGCAACACTACACCACCACAGGCTTATACCATCTCTCCAGCTTTCCAGCTTCTTGACAGAATAGTAGCCACGCAATACTAATATGGACACCATACTTTTGAGTTAACACAACACTCCTGCCACACACAGGTATATACAGTATTGGCTTTGAGCATCCTAAAACACTTTACGTTGTGAAGACTGGCCCAGGGGTTAATTTTGGTTGGTTCCTGGTTGCCTTCAGAGGAGGCTGAAAGGAAAAGTGAGGTGGAGTTTAAACAAATAGCGGCGTTGGGAGAGACGTGTGGCCTTCAGTTAAACAGAGCTATAAATCAGAGGGCTGACATGGAGAAAGCAAGGGAGGGGGAGAGAGAAGGGGGGTGAGAGCAAAAACAAAGAAGGCAGAAAGAAAGCGAGGTGTGCGAGAGGGAGGGAGAGAAGGAGAGGGGAGGACAGAGAGAGGGACAGAGTGTTTAGACAGCCAACAACACAAAAGCATGGCCTCCTTTCCAATTTACTCTTTATCCGCTCTAGCATCCTTTCTTTTACTCTTACTCTGTGTATATCCATCTTCAGACCCTGCTATGATATCTTTTCTTATGACATAGTGCACCGCTACCTAGCTGTTGAGGATGAAGACTGATAAATGTGATAATTGCAAAAATAAATCCCTTTTTGGTGAGGTCAGATTTAGCGCTCTTCAAATCAAATCAAATCCAATGTTATTTGTCACATGCGGCGAATACAACAGATGTAGACCTTACAATGAAATGCTTACTTACAAGCCCTTAATAACCTGTCACGCCCTGACCTTAGAGATCCTTTTATGTCTCTATTTTGGTTGGTCAGGGCGTGAGTTGGGGTGGCCATTCTATGTCCTTTTTTCTACATTTGGTATTTCTGTTTCGGCCGGGTATGGCTCTCAATCAGGGACAGCTGTATATCGTTGTTGCTGATTGGGAGCCATACTTAGGCAGCCTGTTTTCCTTTGGGTTTTGTGGGTGGTTAATTTCTGTTTAGTCATTTGTTACCTGACAGAACTGTTTGGCTGTTGTCTTTTGTTTATTTGTGAAGTGTTCTCTTTTCCATTAAATTACAAAGATGAGCACTAACCACACTGCGCGTTGGTCTACTCCATTCAACAGCCGTTACATAACCAACCATGCAGTTTTAAGAAAAATACCTAAAAAAAGTAAGAAATAAAAGTAAGAAATAATTAAAGAGTAGCAGTAAAATAACAATAGTGAAGGTATATACAGGGGGTACCTGTACAGAGGCAATGTGGGGGGCACCGGTTAGTCGAGGTAATTGAGGTAATATGTACATGTAGGTAGAGTTATTAAAGTGACTATGCATAGCTAATAACAGAGAGTAGTAGCAGCGTAAAAGAGGGGGGGGGCAATGCAAATAGTCTGAGGTAGCCATGTTCAGAAGGTCTTATGGCTTGGGGGTAGAAGCTGTTTAGAAGCCTCTTGGACCTAGACTTGGCGCTCCGATACCGCTTGCCGTGCAGTAGTAGAGAGAACAGTCTATGACTAGGGTGGCTGGAGTCTGACAATTTTTAGGGCCTTCCTCTGACACCGCCTAGTATAGAGGTCTTGGATGGAAGGAAGCTTGGCCCTGGGGATGTACTGGGCCGTACGCACTACCCTCTGTAGTGCCTTGCAGTAGGTAACCAAGCAGTTGCCATACCAGGCAGTGATGCAACCGGTCAGGATGCTCTCGAATGGTGCAGCTGTAGAACCTTTTGAGGATCTGACGACCCATGCCAAATCTTTTCAGTCTCCTGAGGGGGAATAGGTTTTGTTGTGCCCTCTTCACGACTGTCTTGGTGTGCTTGGACCATGTTAGTTTGTTGGTGATGTGGACGCCAAGGAACTTGAAGCTCTCAACCTGCTCCACTACAGCCCCAAAAGAGCACGGTTCGTTAAGAGCCAATAAAACAGCAGCCATCCTATCCGGCACCATTTTGAACTCTTACATTCTCTTAGAATTATTGTTCTGATTCACGTTTTGCACTTTTATGTGTTCATATATAGTATATTGATACCAATTTCCTTTGACATGCTGTGATGGCAGGCACACCCAGTGAACCTCCATGGACTGTGTTAGTGGAGCCTGAGGCTGCCAGCACTACCAAGGGCATGAGTGTTTAGACGGTTGCATGTGTCTGAGTTATGCACGGTATATGTGTGTATGTGTGTGTGTGTCTGTGCTCACTTACAAGAGTTTGCACGAGTATGTGTTTTCGTATGCGTGTGCGTGTGTGTATGCATGCATCGGTGCGTGTGTGTGTTTGTGCATCTCTGCACACATTTCTGTGTCTACCTGTTCGAAGGCGAGGATTAACAAGCCTCTTTGGACTTAAGGGGGAGACTGGGTGAAGGCAGGGTGGACACGTACAGTATGTGGATTACATGTAGAGGGCATCATCGCACTGTGATGTTTTTAATGATGTCCTGTGTGTTTAAGCCACCGTGTGTGAACAGGCTGCATGAGCTCCAGCATGTGGAGTCTTAAAGCTACAGTCTGGGATCTGGGAATCTGTTCAATGGTAATTTGGATTATTGATATACTGTACAATGTATAGCTTTCAAATATGTTTAAAGAGAATTTGAGAGGGGTAACATTTACCAAGCCTCATCCCGCAGCTGTGTACCAAAACAAGTTGTGGGACCGCTGTTTTTACATTTTTCGAATCGCAGACTGTAGCTTTAAGGCTAGCTGTATGATCACCAACATACTGAATACATTCAGGAACTGTCTATAAGCCACAGGATGGGGGAGAACCACGATATAGAAGTAGGAAATATATTATGCAAGGCACTGGCTATATCCCAAATGACATTCTGTTCCCTATATAGCCCACAGGGTCCTGGTCAAAAGTAATGCACTACATAGGAAATAGGGTGCCATTTGGGATGCAGTGTCTGCTCTGACTGCAACTTACCCCTATGCCACTCATATTGTCTTGCTCTGTGAGGGATTAATGTGTGGACTTGTGCTGAGGTGGCAAAACAGCTGAGCAGGACGAAAGGAGAAGAGAAGGATTATATGCATTTTACAGTACATACAATATAATGGCATTGTTATTACAAAATGTTAGAGCATGTTTTATGTTATCTGATTAATATGACAATTGTACTGATGAATATTTAGATTTTGATGCAAGGAGGCATTTTCATGACCTATGCGATCTTTCCGCACATCAACGTTGATTGAATCTCCTTTGTCTAAATTCAGAAAGGCACACAAGTGAGTAAATTAATGTTTTCGATTACCTCAAAGTGAGCTATTCTACACAAATGAATAAACCTCTGGTGGTGTCAGTATGCTCAAAGCGTGGACCTACAGTATAGTGCAGAAAGGCTAGCTCAAGCAGAAGATGCGAAAAAGACAGATTGTGTGTGTTTGTATGATAGAGACAAAGCATGTAATTGCCTGTTGGATTTCAGTTTAGGCGGAAAGTATGTGCAAATTATTTATTTCACCTGACACCAAATAACGGTGGTCGCTTGGTACTTTGAGGGGAAATTAAATTAAGCAGACGGAAAACGTTATAGCAAACTTGGAGGATATAGAATAGGATTTGTAGGCCTTAAATCTGATGGAGTTTGATACTAATACGGTATAAACCCTCCCTATCCATTATAGTATTATATGAAATGCATTGGAACGGAGCGGCGGATCCTATTTGACATTCTGTTACCAGAGCGGTTGCAGCTCCACACTTAAGCCTTTTGAAAGATAATACATAAACGTTGCATTATATCATACTTCTCTGCTGCGTTTTGAGTTCTGAATGAATCAGTAGCAGCTATATGAGATGATGCTCCGAAATGGTTTTAATTACTTCAACAGATTGAGGAGCATAATGATGTTTTGTGCCTCTGATTTTAACAATGCTAACGCTAATCGGCTCAGTCATTACTACAAACAATAAGAATGAATCATAAGGCGATTGTTTCTCTTTTACAATATGGTAATAGTCTATTGTAATTGACAGCGCTCCCGAGAATGGTTTGGAAACAAACATTTGTTTTGAAGTATCCATGTCTGCCTGAAATGCTGATAAGGTGTCAAAAAATATTACAGAAAGAAATGTAAAAATTAGTATAATAAAAAAGAATACAAAAATACCATAGATTGCTTACAGCTTCTACCTCCAAGCCATAAGACTGCTTGGGGGTAGGCCACCCGAACCATTTATTTACTATTCATATAGCCTCGCTATTACTATTTTACTGCTGCTCTTTAATTATTTGTTACTTTTATTTGTTACTTTTTTTTGTATTTTTCTTAAAACTGCATGGTTTGTTAAGGGCTTGTAAGTAAGCTTTTCACTGTGAGGTCTACACCCCCACCCACCCCTGTCACTTCCTGACCAGTGAAAATGGTCATTTGCCATATTTGTATGGTCAGGGCGTGGCAGGGGGGTTGTTTTGTGTGTTTTGGGGTTTGTTTGGTTCTAGCGGAATTTGTTCTAGTTTTCTATTTCTATGTTTTGTTTTCCATGTTTGGCCGAGTATGGTTTCCAATCAGAGGCAGGTGTCTTTCGTTGCCTCTGATTGGAAGCCATACTTAGGCAGCCTGTTTTCCTTTGGGTTTTCTGGGTGGTTATTTTCCGTTTAGTGATTGTACCTGACGGAACTGTTGAGCGTTTATTATTTTGTTGTTTGAAGTGCGTTCATTAAAATTCCAAAGATGAGCACTATACACGCTGCGCCTTGGTCTAATCCTTTCGACGCTTGTGTAACGGTTGTCTTCATAAATGGACCAAGGCGCAGCAGGTATGTGAATACTCATGGTTATTTATTACCAAAAAAGAGTAAAGCATCCACTTGAAAAAACAATAAAGGTGACAACAGTAACAGTTTTACAGGCTATAAACGCAGTGCAAAAACAACCACCCACAACCCCCAGTGACAAACATACTCCTACATATATGACTCCCAATCAGGAACAACGATCCCCAGCTGTTCCTGATCAGGAGTCACAAGACACAGAGAACATTCAAACACACACACAAGACTGCCACGTCCTGACCCCCAAACTACTACAACAGCTCCATCTGCTGGTCAGGACGTGACAGTACCCCCCCCTCAAGGTGCAGACCCCGGAATGCACCTAACCACAAAATAAAACACCAACAAACAAAATCCCCAACAAAACCCATAAACACTAACCCTTAAACAATAAGGGAGGGAAGGGAGGGTGGCTGCCGTCACCGACGGCACTGTGCTACACCCTCCCTCCCCAACCCACCTATCCTGGAGGTGGCTCAGGTGCAGGACGTGGACCTTGCTCCACCTTCGGCGTCGCCCACTTTGATGGCGCCGATAGCTGTGCCGGGCAGACGGGCCACTCGGGCTGACCCTGGCAGACAGACCACTCGGGCTGGACCGGAGGACAGGAGGGCCCCTCGGGCTGGGCCGGGGGACAGGAGGGCCCCTCGGGCTGGGCCGGGGGGCAGGAGGGCCACTCGGGCTGGACCGGAGGGCAGGAGGGCCACACGGGCTGGACCGGAGGGCAGGAGGGCCACTCGGGCTGGACAGGGCAGTCTGGCCACTCTGGCAGAACCGGGCAGTCTGGCCACTCTGGCAGTTCAGGGCAGTCTGGCCACTCTGGAAGTTCAGGGCAGTCTGGCCACTCTGGCAGTTCAGGGCAGCTCTGGTGACTGTTGACTGGCGGGCAGCTCTGGTGACTGTTGACTGGCGGGCAGCTCTGGTGACTGTTGACTGGCGGGCAGCTCTGGTGACTGTTGACTGGCGGCCAGCTCTGGTGACTGTTGACTGGCGGGCAGCTCTGGTGACTGTTGACTGGCGGGCAGCTCTGGTGACTGTTGACTGGCGAGGCTGGGCTGACACACTAGACTCCTGATGCGTGGGGCTGGTATTGGATGTGCCAGCCTGGAGACACGCACCTCCATGCTAGTGCGTCTAGCGGGAAACACCGGACCGAAAGGGCGCACTGGCGGTCTTGAGTGCAGGGTTGGCATCACCCCTTCCGGCTCGATGCTCCCCTTGCCCTGACACCTGCGGGGCGCTGGTACTGGGCGAACTGGGCTGTGCGTCCGTATAGGCGAGATGGTGCGTACCACAGCGTAACATGGCGCCCTCCACCTCATATGCACCTCCCTGTAGTCACGGGTAGCTGGCTTACGGCTCTTCCCTGGCCTGGCCAAGCTACCCGTGTGCCCCCCCAAAAAAAATTATTGGGGGTGCCTCTCCGGCTTCCTCGCCAGCCGTGTTCCAGCATAACATTCATGTTGGTTCCTCTGTCCAGCTGCCTCCGCTCTCCTGAGTGCCTCCAACTGTTCCCATGGGAGGCGATCCCTTCCGGCTAGGATCTCTTCCCAGGTGTAGGCTCCCTTGCCGTCCAGGACGTCCTCCCATGTCCATTACTCCCTTTTTCTCTCCTGTGGCTTCCTCCTCTTCTGCTGCTTGGTCCTTTGGTGGGTGGTTCTGTAACGGTTGTCTTCATAAATGGACCAAGGCGCAGCAGGTATGTGAATACTCATGGTTATTTATTACCAAAAAAGAGTAAAGCATCCACTTGAAAAAACAATAAAGGTGACAACAGTAACAGTTTTACAGGCTATAAACGCAGTGCAAAAACAACCACCCACAACCCCCAGTGACAAACATACTCCTACATATATGACTCCCAATCAGGAACAACGATCCCCAGCTGTTCCTGATCAGGAGTCACAAGACACAGAGAACATTCAAACACACACACAAGACTGCCACGTCCTGACCCCCAAACTACTACAACAGCTCCATCTGCTGGTCAGGACGTGACAGCTTGTGACAACCCCTTTGTTTTTACACTGCTGCTACTCGCTGTTTATTATCTATGCAGTCAGTTTATTAGATTTTTTATTTTAACCCTTATTTAACTTTACCCCTACCTACATGTACAAATTACCTGGACTAACCTGCACCCCTGCACATTGACTCGGTACCGGCACCCCTGTATATAGTCTCAAAAAAAATGTTATTGTGTTACTTTTTATTACATTTTTTACTTTAGTTTATTTAGTAAATATTTTCTTAACTCTATTTCTTGAACTGCATTGACGGTTAAGGGCTTGTAAAGTAAGCATTTCACGGTAAGGTCTACACATGTATTCAGCGCATGTGACAAAAACAATTGGATTTGATTTTGACTGTTTTCATTGCACAAATTATAAAAGATTATGATGATGGTGACAATGACAAAGACAATAAGAATGAATGAAGGATACCTTCAGGAACAGTGTTGGGAGAACACGTTACAAAGTACATCGTTAGAGTATTCAGATGACTTTTTTTGTGGTAACGAGTAAATTAACGCGTTAGTTTTTCAATTTAAATAATCAGTTACTTAGTTACTTTTTCAAATAAACAAGTCGTTACTTCTAAAATATTATTTCCCTTTTTCTTGTTGGCGCAAATTAAAAAAATGTAATCCCTCTCTCTATGTTTGCAGCGCTTTGCGCTCTTCCCATTTCTGTACGGACAAGTATTATTCACCTATTTAGCCGTGGCTCTCGAGTCTCCTTTTCAGGAGAATAACTCCTATTCACCTCATTTAACACCTGATTTACTAACAAAAGGCACATCTCAGTAGGTGCTTCAGGTATGTCATGACATAGCACAAGTGGGGGGGCGGGCCTTTCCTCTTTTGTTCTCTTTTGCTCCTCTATTGTTTCTCAGGTAATTGGGAGAGTGATGACATCACAAATTTCCATCAGACCAACTCCTTGAATGTCCTACTTCTTCAAGTTTGCAGTTATGTCTAAACAACGCTATTTTGCTCAAAACATAGTTGTTTTACCCTTTAGTGTGTGGACTTTACTGTATTTGTACTTGGGAGATCCCTTTTCAACTGTAAAAGTAAAACAAACACCAGATTTCTGGGGGTCTGCAGTCCCAAAGTTGTTGAGCTTCTTGAGCTTGCAAGTTATGTATCAGTTTTCAAACAAAATATCGTTACAGAAGGTAAAGTAAAAATCCAAGACATTGCATCTATAGTTATTACTTGAGTTGGTGAAGCCCAGACTTATAGATTACTGACGAGGCTACCACTCAAAAGTAGGGCATAAGAATAACCAACAATCGTTAAGGCACATTAAAGCACCTTTGGGTTTTTCTGTTTTTGGTAACGCAAAAGTAATGTAACGAATGACTTTCCACAGTAAGTAACGTTGTAACGTAACAAGTTACTTTTAGTGGAAGTAACGTTGTAACGTAACAAGTTACTTTTAGTGGAAGTAACGTTGTAACATAACACGTTACTTTTAGTGGAAGTAACGTTGTAACGTAACACGTTACTTTTAGTGGAAGTAACGTTGTAACGTAACAAGTTACTTTTAGTGGAAGTAACGTTGTAACGTAACAAGTTACTTTTAGTGGAAGTAACGTTGTAACGTAACAAGTTACTTTTAGTGGAAGTAACGTTGTAACGTAACAAGTTACTTTTAGTGGAAGTAACGCTGTAACGTAACAAGTTACTTTTAGTGGAAGTAACGTTGTAACGTAACACGTTACTTTTAGTGGAAGTAACGTTGTAACGTAACAAGTTACTTTTAAAAGTAACGTTCCCTAACACTCTCTAGGAAGCATCCACCTTTTAGTCTAGTTGAATACTCAGGTACCAACACTGGGTCCACTGTATACCCTTTAGTTATGGGATAGCATGTGGATGGGTGTGGATATGGTGTGGAAATACAGACCCTATTTACTATTTCCCGACTGCCTATTGGCGGTGGAATTCAAGTCCATTTTGTCCAATGTCAGTTGGTGTGGAGGATGGGATCCATGTGCCCTATGGCGTTGGGTTGTGGCAGGCGGCAGCTAGCGCGCTAGCTCCATTGTGATGTGATTATGTAGGACGAGAACGCAGGATGCTAATCTTCCTGTGGGAGTGTGCATGCCTGTGAATGATTGCACGTGGGGAAAGAGAAAGGGAAAAGGAGAGGAGAAGGAGATGAAGAGGAGGGAGACGGAGAGGAGGAAGAAGAGGAGAGGAGGAAGAAGAGGAGAGAAGCCCCCTTGGCTGTGATTATGAAATGGTCTTGTTGCAGATTAAAGCTACAGGGATGCAGGGGGAGAGATGAGCCACAGCCTCCCACAGACAGAGAGGCTAGTGGAGCTCGGCTGCTTCATTGAGCTTACCTGGGGTTATACACACCTCGCCTGTATATATGTGTGTACACACACACACACACACACACACACACACACACACACACACACACACACACACACACACAAACAGAGGGAGAGGAGAGAAGAGGGAGGGAGGGAGGGAGGGAGGGAGGGAGGGAGGGAGGGAGGGAGGGAAAACAAACACGCTCCGAATAGACTTGCGATTGAGAGAGAAAGAGAGAGAACTGTGCCCAAGGAAAAACCCCAAAGAAAAAGAGAGGGGGAGCTTGAGGAAGCTGGCTGCCACAAAGACAGTGACTAATCCAGGAGGGCTTCTGGTGATAAACCCACATTATTTGTAGTCTTTTTCTTGGCTTGTTTTCTTTTCCTCGAGAGCATAGTGACCTGGGAGTTACTTTTCTTTGAGAGAGAGAGAGAGAGAGAGAGAGAGAGAGAGAGAGAGAGAGAGAGAGAGAGAGAGAGAGACCAACCATTTGTATGGTTATATTTACCCTTGATTATTATTGTTTTTGAGTGTCACGTTGACAATCTTTATTAATATTATTATTTTAATTATGATAATATTCGAAATTAATCACTAACTTTCTAAAGTACACATTGTTACGTCATGCCAATAAAGCAATTTTAGAGAGAGAGAGAAAGAGGAGGAGAGGAAGAGATTAATTGGAGAATTTGGAGGCCTGTATGTCTTTTCAATAAGTGTCTATAGCAGGTGGGGGTAATTATAGTGGGGGTCTTTATCATAAATGTCCATTATTTTTCACGCTTGGCAGCTTCTGAAGGAGCACCGTTGTATACAGTGGTCAGAATTTCTCATTTTGATTGATTGACAAGTACAGACGCTGGAGTTCTCTCCAATCACACATAGAGCTGTCATGTTGATCCTTCCTCCTGGCTTCAAGCAGGGCAGAAAAGACGATGCCAGAGTTTGTTACAGGAGAGTACGGCAGAAACATCCTGCAGTGATTGGCAGGTCAAGTCTACTTTTGGACAGACGGGCCAATCGGCTTAATTAACACCATGGTATTTCCTGGCCTATCAATTTTTTGTTTCTACAATTGCCGGAATGGTGCTCCAGGCTCACGTTCAACATTTTAGTTTATAGATTCAGCCTTCTTTTGTCTGGGAAGTCAATATGGCAATGCCTACAATGCCTACACATCAGGCAGGTATATGTAGACAAAGTATAGGACAAGGCGTATTTTTCAGAAGGTAGCCTAGCGGTTAAGAGCGTGGGGCCAGTAACCGAAAGGTTGCTGGTTCGAATCCCTGAGCCGACTACGTGAAAAATCTGTCGATGTGCCCTTGAGCAAGGCACTTAACCATAATTGCTCTTGTAAGTCACTCGGGATAAGAGCGTCTCCTAAATAACTAAAATGTAAATGTAAAAATGTATCATAGCCCTGGAATGTTCATTGGCCTATTTTGAATTGGAAATAAAATAGTTATGCTGAAATGAAACAGACAGTAATCATTCTAAGTACTACGTATGCTTTTTCTATGTACTAAGTGTTTTGACCAGTTCTCCCATGTAAAATAGATGTTAAATAAACGTAATATAAAGGAGGAAGTACACATTAAGGTTTGAATAAAAGATTTACAGATACAATAGGCAAAATGTAGTTGAAATGTATTTGTATTTTATTTGCAACGCTGCAATGGCTGGAGCATTGCAGGAGTAGTGGTTGGAAATCAAAATAATTTGTGAGATATTTCATTAGTTCTACTAAATGCCTTCCATTACTTTTTGCCGTAGATTTAATTTCATCATTACTAAGTGGTTGCATATAATAAATATTCATATGCATTCATAAAGTTGAGTGGAACTCTGTAGTCCACATAATGCTCCCTTCAAGGACACAGCAGCTCTGTGGGCACTGTGGAGAGTTTAACCCCGTGACCTTCTCGGGACCAGACTGTTTCCACCCTAACCACTAGACCATACAGGACGAGGTGATGCGCTCCTAAGAGATAAACTGTTGAAAGTCGTGAGTTATTACGCCATCACCGCGCTGACACGCCTGTGACAGCCTACGCTGATGTGAGATAATTGCCCTTGTGCCTCGTCGCTTAATGAACATAATTACACTTTCTTTCACATTCACCCCGTGATTAATAGTTACAACGTTTCTTTGTTGGGTTCCGACAAATTACCTCGGCATAATGACACTATTGCCTTAACGCGACATCACACAATCATAAACGGCGCAGGCTCTCAAGAGACAGACCGGGGTCCTCGAGAGCTACAGTACGTTGGAATTATTAAGGAAGTGGAGGAATTAAACAATCATTTAGGAAAAATAATGGGAAAGGTTTTGAAGTCTGTCATTCTTAATGAAATTATCCTTTGATGTTAAGATTCCGAGTACGTAACACTTAAATCAAGTACAAGCTACTCCCAATATGACAAAAGATTTAGATATACAATTACATTTACACAACTTTATTTTTCCCCTTAGAGCAATTAGTAATAAGGGTAAAACGAAGTTTCAAACACATACAACACACAGGCCCTGAAGCAATACATACAGTTGAAGTCGGAAGTTCACATACACCTTAGCCAAATACATTTAAACTCAGTTTTTCACAATTCCTGACATTTAATCGTAGCAAGAATTCCCTGTCTTAGGTCAGTTAGGATCACCACTTTATTGTAAGAATGTGAAATGTCAGAATAATAGTAGAGAGAATGATTTATTTCAGCTTTTATTTATTTCGTCACATTCCACGTGGGTCAGAAGTTTACATACACTCAATTAGTATTTGGTAGCATTGCCTTTAAATTGCTTAACTTGGGTCAAACGTTTTGGGTAGCCTTCCACAAGCTTCCCACAATAAGTTGGGTGAATTTTGTCCCATTCCTCCTGACAGAGCAGGTGTAACTGAGTCAGGTTTGTAGGCCTCCTTGCTCGCACACGCTTTTTCAGTTCTGCTCACAAATTTTCTATGGGATTGAGGTCAGGGCTTTGTGATGGCCACTCCAATACCTTGACTTTGTTGTCCTTAAGCCATTTTGCCACAACTTTGGAAGTATGCTTGGGGTCATTGTCCAATTGGAAGACCCATTTGCGACCAAGCTTTAACTTCCTAACTGATGTCTTGAGATGTAGCTTCAATATATCCACATAATTGTCCTCCCTCATGATGCTATCTATTTTGTGAAGTGCACCAGTCCCTCCTGCAGCAAAGCACCCCCACAACATGATGCTGCCACCCCCGTGCTTCACGGTTGGGATGGTGTTCTTCGGCTTGCAAGCCTCCCCCTTTTTCCTCCAAACATAACGATGGTCATTACGGCCAAACCATTCTATTTTTGGCTTTTTTATGCCGGTTTTGGAGCAGTGGCTTCTTCCTTGCTGAGCGGCCTCTCAGGTTATGTTGATATAGGACTCATTTTACTGTAGATATAGATACTTTTGTACCTGTTGCCTCCAGCATCTTCACGTCCTTTGCTGTTGTTCTGGGATTGATTTGCACTTTTCGCACCAAAGTACATTCATCTCTAGGAGACAGAACGCGTCTCCTTCCTGAGCGGTATGACGGCTGCGTCGTCCCATGGTGTTTATACTTGCATACTATTGTTTGTACAGATGAACGTGGTACCTTCAGGCATTTGGAAATTGCTCCCAAGGATGAACCAGACTTGTGGGGGTCTACAATGTTTTTCTGAGGTCTTGGCTGATTTCTTTTGATTTTCCCATGATGTCAAGCAAAGAGGCACTGAGTTTGAAGGTAGGCCTTGAAATACATCCACAGGTAGACCTCCAATTGACTCAAATGATGTCCATTAGCCTATCAGAAGCTTCTAAAGCCATTACATAATTTTCTGGAATTTTCCAAGCTGTTTAAAGGCACAGTCAACTTAGTGTATGTAAACTTCTGACCCACTGGAATTGTGATACAGTGAATTATAAGTGAAATAATCTGTCTGTAAACAATTGTTTGTCAAATTACTTTCATGTCATGCACTGTCATGCACAAAGTAGATGTCCTAACCAACTTGCCAAAACTATAGTTTGTTAACAAGAAATGTGTGTAGTGGTTGAAAAATGTGTTTTAAAGACTCCAACCTAAGTGTATGTAACTTCCGACTTCAACTGTAGATATAATACTTTACTGATACTTCACAACTCTAAGCCTAAACAAACACATTTAAACCTTCACCAAACACACGTTAATACACAGATATAATATTTACTGATACTTCACAACTCTAAGCCTAAACAAACACATTTAAATCTTCACCAAACACACGTTAATACATAGATAGAATATTTACTGATACTTCACAACTCTAAGCCTAAACAAACATATTTAAACCTACACCAAACACAAGTACTCTGAGCTCCATGACTCATCAAACGCAGAGAAGGGACATATGGAGAAGTCAAACGGAAAAGTGTCCTAATCCTAATGCTCCGGCTTGTGGTCGGGGGCAATTCGTTTAGGGAGGATGTTTCACAGACGACCTAATTGAGAAGCTGTCACCCAGTTAAGCAAGGCCTGTCCTAAGAGCCTTTGCTTAATAAGCCATGGCCTAATGCAATAAGGTGCCTATTTCCAATCAGCCATGACAAAGTCTAATTTATGCCAGGATCAAATCAGCAGGGAGAAAGAGACGAGGCAGTGGAGAAGGGAGAAGTAGTCATGGTGGAGGCTCATCGTAAAAGTGTGACAAAGAGGTGGGGGGACCTCAAGGTTTGAGCAATGGGGTGGGACTCAGACGCCAGCAAAAGTAAATTAGTGGTCCTAAAAAAAGTATTTTTTTCCAGGATGATTAAGAGGCTGTACAGAATGGGAACACGCAGAGAGGAGTGTTTCGTGTTTCTGTCATAGCACCTTCTCCCACAAACACACACACACACCCAAGCATATGCACACTCGCAAACGCACCCACGCAGGCACGCACACAGATGCTCACAAACATACACACACAGGCACGCACACACACCACAGCTCCTCCTTGTGATGGATTCACATGAGCATCAGATCACTCGTGACACCAGAACACTAAAAAATCCCACACCCTAACACCTAACCTGTGACATGGTCAGGGAGCAAGGGGGGTTGAACTCCCAGCAGGCCTCCACAGCAGTCCTCTCTCTCTCTCTCTCTCTCTCTCTTTCCCGTCTCTCTCCTTCTCGGGGAGTGATGGATTCCCCCTCAGTTCATTTATCCTGGAAGCGGAGGAGACGGCACTGTGATGTGATCCTTCTCCGTGACGATGGGGGGACCAGAGCGTCCCTGATCACAGGCTCTATCAATCTCACTCAGAGGGCCGCATCAGCGCCACTGTCACAGACGTCACACCGTCACAGCCTGGAACTATACCTACTGTACCTGGACCTGTATCTGTACTCTGCCCTACTCTAGCTGACAGTCATAGGGGATTCTACTACTGTACCTGGACCTGTATCTGTACTCTGCCCTACTCTAGCTGACAGTCATAGGGGATTCTACTACTGTACCTGGACCTGCACAGGCTCATAGGGGATTCTACTACTTTACTATCTCTACCTGCCCTACTCCCACTCAGAAGGGAGTCTACTATTCTAACTTACAATTTTCAACATTGCTTTTCAATTGGAATTGGAATTTCAGTTGACCCATGACCCTGCCTACTGTTCACTTCACTAACACAACATATCCTGTACTCTTTCATGTAGTACGTCACATACAAAATATATTGATCTAACATTACTCTTGTATCCAAATATATTACCCTATATTTCCCTTACATAAAACAATATAACTGTAAACCTAAGACTCACATAGTCACACAGTACCAAGACAAATATTCCCCCCATTATAAACCCTTACTGACACCCCCTCAAACAAAAAAACACACACTTCACTGCAGACACATAACAGCCTTAAGCACATTCACTGAGACATACCCTGACACCCATCATGCTGACACACACACACACACACACACACACACACACACACACACACACACACACACACACACACACACACACACACACACACACACACACACACACACACCCCAAACTAGTGGGCCACAGCAAAGCTTTCCCTGTCTGCTCTGCCCCAGAAAATGTTGACTGATCAAATTAGGCCTGATCAAAACATGCCATTCAGGAGACGTGGTGTTGAGGAGACGTGGCGTTGAGGCGTCGAGGGGAGCTAGCCGAGCACAAAGCACGCTCTGACCTTGGGAGTAATTAGCATGACCAGAGAGCAGTCCTGAGTAGAATAAAGAAGCACCGAAACACCCATGGATCTGCATAGGGAGGGGGGTAGGGGGGCAGGGGGACAGGGGATCTCACCAGGGGATCTCCATGGCTCCATGGCTCCATAGCCTCTATCGTTACATTCCACTGGGGTACCAGTTCAGTGGTGAGGCATATAGACCTCTTTCCAGTACACGACACACTGACGTCACGCACAGATGCGTGGGACTCTTGGCTGCAGTGAGAAAGCCATCGCCATCTTTGCCCATTCAACATAGCCTAGATTTCAGTTTTTATTACTTCTAAACAACATAACTTTTTGGGTTCTCATACACTCACTATGATGTTTTGGTTCTTGCTTGAACAGTCGCTTAGATTATATTTGGTTGTGATCTTTGCAAAATAACTATTTTGGATGCAGCAGTTGTTAGCTAGATTGCTAACACTCATTGACATAGACTGTAGCAAAAGCTAGCCAAAGAGCGATGTAGTAAAAGCTAGCCAATGAGCCATTTTCCTGGTTGAAGTTTAAGTGTTTTTTAAGCTTAATGCAGGTCATTTGCGATGATGACAAACATTATATTAAGCAGGACATGCATGCAAGCCTTAAAATCCAATTCAAATATTCTAATCCAATTCAAATCCAATTATTATTTAATTATTTAAAAGTAGTGTGAAATGCACTCATAAGCAACATGTAAATAGAGGCTTTTTCTGCTGCAGTTCTATAAGTACATCCCCATGTTCTGCCACCAACTTGCGCACATCACCCTCGTGCGGCAATGTTTGCAAACACAGAAAGGGGTCTACAGGCAAAGACACTGTATACCGCTTATGACTCCTTCTATATGCGTCTACTGTACAGGCCTATAGCACAATACATTGGTATGATGAGAGGTAGACTAGAGATGATGCATTTAATACTACTGTAATATTAGTCAATTATTATGTTGTATGTGAGTATAACATCTGTTCATCTCCTGTTCATTAGTTATCACACGTCATGTTATTGCATGTCAGAGTAAATTTGTGACTCAGCGATTTAAGTATTATCCCTATCCTTCATCGCATTATCAAGTGCAGTACTGGTATCAGGTTGGGTACTACCGCCTATAATATGAAACTTTTGATATAGCATTTTCAGTGCAGTTCTGGAATATTCTTCTAAACACACTACTCCAAGGCCGTGTTATGTTCGCACGGCATCAAGGGATATATTTACACAAGCATGTATTCCTCCAGCGTACAGTGATGCTCTACTTTGACAGCCAGCTCTGATCTGCCTTGCTTCTCTACCTGTAATCTAATTTCAATTGACTGCGAGGGGGTGTGAGGTTAGCAGCACAGTAAATGCTGGCGCGGAGGCCTTAAGCAGAGGTGTGTGCGGTTCAAATTGTTTTCTATAAGTCACCTCTACAGGGGGATTTTTGTTCATCCCGCCCATTGATTTGTTGCTGGGGTTCATTGGGCTAGAGCTGGGATGGCAGGTGGATGGGAGAATGGAGTGGGCCAGGCTGGCTGGCATTCGTCCTTCTCTGAGATCCGAGAGAGAGAGAGACAGAGAGAGACAGAGAGAGACAGAGAGAGACAGAGAGAGAGAGTGTGTTAGTCTCCACAATTCAGAGGTTAAATGACCTGTGCCTGCTGTCACCCACAGCACATGGCCTACAGCAGAGCCTGGACCTGCTAGAGCAGTACTGCCAGACCTCGGCCAATAAATACAAAAATAATGATTTTCCAGAGAAGAACCAGATCTCAGGGAATTAGACCAAAGTTCTCAATTGGTAGAAAATATATAGAGTACTGCACACACTACAATGAGGCAGTAAATTAACTGAAAGAGAAAGCACGCAGGGCATTCTACTCCATTAAAAAACAATTGGCTAAGCCTAATTGAATGTGTCATTGAACCAATTGCACTTTATGGCAGCGAGGTGGGGGGTCCACTTGCAAAACAAGATTTCACAAACACCCCATTGAAACACTGCATGCAAAGTTCTGTAAGATTCTCCTACATGTCCAGAGGAAAACCACAAACAATGCATGCAGGGCAGAATTAGGCCAATATCCACTAATAATAAAAACAAAAAAAGAGCAATTAATTTTTGGAAACATCTAAAATACAGTGACCCCCTCTCATATCATTACCAAGCCCTGCAACGCCAAGAGCTGAGCAAAGAAAATAGTCCCCTCATCCAGCTGGTCCTGGGGCTGAGTTCACTAACCTGTTCTACTAACACACTGAAGCCTCAGGACCAGAACATCCAATCAATCAGAATAAACCAAATTACAACACAGTCAAAACATAACTACATTACCTATTGTGAAGCACAAGCACCAAGCAAAATGCAGCTCTATCTGGCCCTAAATCGACAGTACACCGTGGCAAACTATTTGACCATGGTTACTGATCAAAACCTTAGAAAAACATTGACAAAGTACAGGCTCAGTGAGCACAGCCTTGCCATTGTGAAGGGTAGACACAGAAAAACTTGGCTCCCTGTAGAGGCTGTGCAACCACTGCACCACAACAGAACCCGAGACAGAGCTGCAGTTCCTGACAAAATGTCAAAAATATAAAACAATTAGAGAGTGTCATTTCCCCAAATGTGAAACTGTTATTCAAGGTTTCAAAGACCTTTCTGAGTATAGGCTACCCGTCCTGTTGGGGGAGGACGCAGAGAGCTGTGGGTTGGCAGCGCACTACTTTGCTGCCTGCCATAAAATGAGGGAAAGTGTCTGACAGACCAACCAACCTGCACATGTCCTCTATGTCATTGTTATTGCTATTGTATGGTTCTTTTTATTGTTGTTACTGATTGTCCCGTTGACAATCTTGATTATTATTATTTTAATGATGTTAACATTGTAAATGTATCACTTAACCTCCGAAGTACGCTTTGGCAATATGTAAATGAAAATAAAACAAATTGAATTGAATTGAAATTGAGAGAGAGAGAGAGAGAGAGAGAGAAAGAGAGAGAGAGGGATGAACAGAGAGGAGAGGGATAGAGAAAGAAAGAGAGTGACCGACAGACAGACAGACAGACAGACAGACAGACAGACAGACAGACAGACAGACAGACAGACAGACAGACAGACAGACAGACAGACAGACAGACAGACAGACAGACAGACAGAGAGACAGACAGAGAGACAGACAGAGAGATGCTTGGGAGAGACACCCAAAGAGACAACAGGCGGCAGCACAACAACCAACTCACAGTGAACCCAGCTTCCTCTGACACATCATAAACAAAGCATCACTATGTATTTCTTATTCTTTCTCTCTCCTCTGCTTTCTCTCTCCTCTGTTTCAATCCCCCTTTCCCTGTGTGGCTAGGAACTTCCACACAGGCGCTAAACCTGTCTGATGCTTACACATTTCATGATGATCAAATATGTTTACATGCACTAATAAATCTCGACATAATACCTTACTTTGGGTGCACGATAGCGTCGCTGTATTATGCTGAATACCCCGGCATCAATCCGTTGTAGTAAACGAGTGTTCATTCTCCTGTTTTTTTTTTTGTTTTGTTATTCCGATACAGTATGAGAATTCTGATGGGGTAACTTTCACTCAAAGTTCTTTTTTCTTTCATTCTTCTTCCTCTTTCTTTCTGTCTCTCTCTTGCTCTCTCAAATAATGGCTGTTTCAATTTCACTTGGTGGCTCAATTATGGCGAGTGTTTATAATGCAAACGATGAGACACAAAAGAGGAAGAGAACACAATCAACATGCTGTCTTATTAACCTGTGTTGTCTGATCCCGCCCTTTGCCACACAATGTACAGTGTGAGTATGTTCAGGATGCAGTTCGGATATGCTGACGTATCGGCTTTGTATGAAGCTGGTTTGCATACAGCATGGCCCTCTTATCTGCTAATGTGGAAAAGAGCTATGAGAGGAAGAGGCTTTTTGACTGTGTGAGGCGAGGTGAATACAGGGCACTGTTACAGAATAGAATTATGAAGTGCGTGTATTATTTCAATAGAAACAGAAAAGTGTGACCATAGAAACAGAATTTCTCGAAGTGACAGCCCCTCAGACCACGGCTATATGAATTAGAATGTCCGGTCTAGAAATGATATGTCTATGTATATTGGTGGTAACGCCGATGTGTGAAGCTGATATGGGTATACAAGCTCATAGCCGGATGAAGCTGTGGATGAAGTGGCATATTGCTCAGATGTAATCATTCCAAGCTCTCCAGAGCACAACTGTCAGAGTCTAAGCTTAGATTGGTGATGGATCAAACAATCAATTACTCCTACTGTTTTATGCAAAACCCAAACATTGACAAGTTTGCAAAAAGTGCACTTTATTAAAATATGAATATGTTTGGATGTGTGCTCATGTATACTTCCATCTAAGTGTGTGTGTGTGTGCATGTGTGCGTGTGCATGTGTGTGTGTGAGTATGTGTGAGTGTGTGTTTGTGAGTATGTGTGTTTGTGATTCATTAGTTTTGGATTCAGAGGCTTGCCACGCATCTGGGGGCAGGGGTACTAACCCACAAACAAGATGGGTCCAAATTAGCTGCTCAGAAAGCCCAGTCTCCTACCCCGCCACTACATTATTGAGCAATGCTAATAACCTCAACTCCACTTATTTACACTCACTTCAACACCACCCAGCAACACTCGCCAACATGAGCTTTAAAGAGGAGACTTTCAAGAGGGTTTATTATTTTTTAATAAACTACCATGTCGGCCTCCCGAGCGGGGCAGCAGTCTAAGGCACTGCATCGCGGTGCTTGAGATATCACTACAGCCCCGGGTTCGATCCCAGGCTGTGTCACAGCCGGCCGTGACAGGGAGACCCATGAATCAAATCAAATGTATTTATATAGCCCTTCTTACATCAGCTGATATCTCAAAGTGCTGTACATAAACCCAGCCTAAAACCCCAAACAGCAAGCAATGCAGGTGTAGAAGCACGGTGGCTATGAAAAACTCCCTAGAAAGGCCAAAACCTAGGAAGAAACCTAGAGAGGAACCAGGCTATGAGGGGTGGCCAGTCCTCTTCTGGCTGTGCCGGGTGGAGATTATAACAACACATGGCCAAGATGAGGCAGCTCACAATTGGCCCAGCGTCATCTGGGTTAGGGGAGGATTTGGCCAGACGGGATTTCCTTGTCACATCATGCTCTAGCGACTCCTTGTGGTGGGCCGGGCACCTACAAGCTGACTGCGGTTGCCAGCTGGATGTTTTTTTCTCCGACACATTGGTGCGGCTGGCTTCCGGGTTAAGCGAGCAGTGTGTCAAGAAGCAGTGCGGCTTGGCGGGGTCGTGTTTCGGAGGACGCATTGGTCTCGACCTTCGCCTCTCCGTAGGGGAGTTGCAGAGATAGGACAAGACTGTAACTACCAATTGGATATCACAAAAAAGGGGTAAAAGTTCCAAAAAATATATATAACTACCATGTGGAGAGCTCTAACTCTTTCTATCATTTGCTCTCTTTTTCTCCTCCTGTTGTTACTTCTGTCTCTGTCTTTATTTCAGTCCCTCCATCTCTCTCTCCCTGTCTGTCAAGATGTAGGTAGAGCTGCTCTTCCTGGGTTTAATAAGCACTGGAGCGAAGTGTGTGTGCGTGTGTGCGCGTGTGTGTGTGTGTGCGCGTGTGAGAGCCGGTAACGAGACATGGCCCTCCCTCACCATTGCCGCCTAGCTCCTATTTACTTTAGCAAATCCATGAGCTAGGCCGAGTCTTGCATCGCTCCGAGAGCTTTACTCCTGTTAATTGGTCATTAAAGGTAGTCATTTGAAGGCCTCACTAAATCTTTAAACAGGCCACGAATAATAAAAGAAGGGCCTGTCAATGCTTTAGCCCCCGAGAAGCCTGACTGAGTAGAGAAGAAGAAGGACTTAGCTTTTGATCATTCTCTGTAGAATTACCATGTCTAATAATCATTGCTATATTCATTTTGGGGACTTGTAAATACATTTTTATTAATGTAGCTCCTTATTGAAAAGATGAAAAACAGATTGTCATTGATGTGCTGGTAAAAGGGGGGTTGCAGTGACGATTAATAGTATTTGTACTGCTACGGTGTTCAAATTAGGACTGAGTTGGACACTTTACACTAATATAGTCCTGTTATTAGGTAAATTGTCACATAGAGAACTCTTCATTCTTCATACATAGCACCATATACTGAGTGTACAAAACATTAGGAACACCTGCTCTTTCCATGACATAAACTGACCAGGTGAATCCAGGTGAAAGCTATGATCAGTTATTGATCTCACTTCAATCAGTGTAGACGAAGGGGAAGAGACAGGTTAAAGAAGGATTTTTAAGCCTTGTGACATGGATTGTGTATTTGTGCCATTGAGGGTGAATGGGCAAGACAAAATATTTAAGTGCCTTTGAACAGGGTATGGTAGTAGGTGCCAGGTGTACTGGTTTGAGTATGGTAAGAACTGCAAAGCTGCTGGGTTTTTCACACTCAACAGTTTCCGTGTGTATCAAGAATGGTCCACCACCCAAAGGACATCTAGCCAACTTGACACAACTGTGGGAAGCATTTGAATCAACATGGGCCAGCATCCCTGTGGAACGCTTTCAACAACTTGAAGAGTCCATGCCCCGACAAATTGAGGCTGTTCTGGTGGCAAAAGGGGGTGCAATTCAATATTAGGAAGGTGTTCCTCATGCTTTGTGCACTCAGGGTATGTTTGAAGGCATACTTTTATAGTTGTAGTTTTGTTGTGGGGTCTGGAGTGAGTATATGCATTTCTGGGAGAAACATTGAATAGGCATAACACACTGTCAAGCACACATGACATCACCACTCTTTTAGAAGAGAATCTAGAAAGGGGAGGGTGGCAATTGCTTAAAAGGTGACAACAGCAATATAGAGACAAGTTAACAGGTGTTGAACACTCTCACACATAGACACACACTGTGAAGCCTCCCCAAGAGTAATGATTCTGTTCTACTTGCATGACTTCTCATTTATTGATTGGAGTCGTATCGCCCCTCCCTACGGCCCCTGGTCTTTTGCGCTCAGGCCTGAGCCTATTGTGTGTGCGTGTGCATGTGTGCAAAAATACCAGCAGTTGGTGTGTCAACAGAGGCGGTGTGGGAGAGAGAGGGATGGAGTTTGGGGTGAAGGGTTGGGATCCCTGGTTTCAGTGACATCTGTGGGAGTGGGGTACCACCCCGGCCCACCCCTGTCCCTCTTATTGGGGTATCAGTACAGGCAGTCAATAATGGAGCAGCCGAGTGTGAAGGGAAAGGCGTGACCCAGTCTGCCCAGGGTGTGTGTGTGTGGGGGGGGGGGGGGGGGCGAGAGAGAGAGACACACACTCACACACCCGTGATCACTGACCCTACTGACCTTCCCCTGCTCTCCCTCTCTCCTGCTGTCGGTCCCGTGTGCCCCAGCCTCTCTTTCACCAGCTCCCTCCTTTCCCCTCCCTCCATGGCAGACCATTGTTCCCTCTCCTCCACTATTGTCTCAGCTGAGACTGGCAAAATGAGCAGTTGTGAAAGAGGGCTGATCATCAGAAGGCTTTGCATGGTTCTGAGATTCATCACATTAACACAGGCCGTCACAGAGATTTGTTTACTAAACCCATGTTGGTCCTCCTCCACAAATTAGTCAAGTAAAGTAGAAGAAATGTAGTGGATATGATGTGAACCTCCACCTTTTTAGAATGACAGAATGCTGAAGTCTAAAGGATCAAATTTCACTTCACGTTTCGATGAAAAGCAAATAAGTATAAAGTTATATTATTTTTGCTTGCATTCTTTTTTCTCTGCTGTGGTTGTGTAATCAGTGTATTCTAAGCTACAAGCTTTAAGGCATTGAATATGTCAATGCAGTGAAATGTGAAAATCACTTTTCTTAGGGCACGTTTTCTGTCCTGTTTTCATTTGTACAACCTAATGTGATATTTTCTCTACACTGTGATATTTCATGCTTTGGCTCATCTGTTTTGATCCAAGCTTTCTTCTCTAGCAGGTTCATCTTACTTAAAGATGAGGGTGGGCTCAGAGTCAGCTTCATTCCGTAGTCTGTCTGACATGATAGAAGTGTAATACACGGGCCAGTAAAACACGTTCTTGAGTTCTCTCTCTGTCTGACCTATGAAGTCATTTTCTGACAATGGACTGTAATTCACATGCTGGTACAGGCTGGTTCTGAGTGCCATCTACAGATGCGTTTCAGTTCTGCACCATTGGCATCCCACGGATTTAATTCACAAGCCCTCAAGCCAAATATGGTGATATCGGTTTTCTTGAAAATCCGATATCTCCCTCTCTATTTTTATGTTAATTAAAGGATTTGTAAATGTTGTCACCTAAGACTTAAGTTGCAAATTATCCAGAGAAACGGAATATGGTTACATTAACACCTCTTTTCCCATTTATTGTATTTCAGCACTGTTTTTACTTAATTTGATTAAAAATCATGTGGAGTATGTTTGAGGAAGTTGGAATATGTAAGTACACAATATTCATTCATGTAGAAATCATTGTGATTCATAAGATAATTTCAGATAAATCAGTTCAGTAGAACAAAATAATTTCAGTAGAATTCCTAGATAGAAATAAGACCAGTTTCATATCCAAGTTGCACTAAAGCAATTCCATTTTGTTATACAAGTCTATCTGTTCTAAATGAAGCACTGCGTAGATATGTGCTCCAAATCTGGTTTAACACCCTCAGGGATTTGTGTTATTATTAAATAAGGACTACCTGTGATACATTAGTGAGATTTAATGTGAGGAATATAATTATTTTCCCACAATAACCCACAAGAGAATCTTATTTCATTTCAAAGTTATTCCAAAGAAAGAGGCTGCTCGTGCACAGTCAGAGCATGTGTTTTTACACTAAACTAGCCTATACAGATGATTAGGAATTTGCCAAAAATCACATCTCTATTTTTAAACAAAAATAATTAATTTAATTGTTCAGATAATAGTGTCATTAATGTATCGCCATCATCTAAGTTATGCAGATAAAATACTCAGGTATTAGACTTATCAGAAATTATGAAATCTTATTATTTATTTTTTTTATGAAAAAAAAATTGAATTTAGAAAGATGAAATGGTATCATGGCACCCTTACAGTATCAGCAAGTCAAACATAGAGAGCATACAACAACAAAAAACTACCGCCACAAGCATTTCATGCTGTCCCGGTTGCCTAAAGTGATTCTGTCAATAAAGTATCCGAGCTCTTGTTTATTATTTACTGTTTACACAGGGAGACTCATACTGCTTCTGTGGAGTGTCACTCTCACCCGCCGCCGCCATCTGAGGTGAACGAGACAAGCCGAGAACGCCAGCCGGCGTTCATCCTGCCACGCTCTGTCGAAGCCGAGGCACTGGACTGAAAAATAAAAGACATGTCAGTTCACGTGAGCTGTTGTACATTCATCCTGAGGTACTCAAAGAGAGGAAATAGAGGGGGGGGTATTAAATATTGATATTAATATTAATGTAAGGAGGGAGGACGGAAGGGAGCCACCTAACTGATAACAGGCCATTGAGCCTCAGCCTTTAAGGCTCAAGACAGTTCCTCCTTTCAGTTTTCAGTTTACGCTAAGTGGGATTTGTCTACCCTAAGAGGGAGAGAAAAGGAAGATTGTTTGTTTCTTCATCGTACCCAAGGGTAAGATAGTGTGTGTCTACTAATACTTTGGAGTTGTACTTGTCTTAATGCAGTCACACTCTTTTCTTACCTGCACTGATTGAAGTTTTACTTGCAGTGGGATTGTTTTACCTGCCTCAGTTGAATGCACTGATTGTAAGTGGCTCTGGATAAGAGCCTATGCCAAGATGACTATAATGTAAATGGAAATGTGCACTGTCACCACATGGTCACTCTCCCAGATATCTGCATGACATGCAGAATAGGTCTTTGGTAAACATACAAATGATAGGACAGACTAGAGTATAATTCCTGGATTATTTTTGTAGCCTACACGTCTGTGAGCCTGTGTGCATACAAATATGGTTGATAATATTTTGAAAGAAAATATTTGGTCATACGGGATAATAATTACATGTCTATACCGTAGACATTAAACCTATCAGGTCCCATGTCAATTTCATCCACATTTCTAGAGTAGACGAACACATAAACAAGCACTAACATCAAACTACAAACAAAAACAGACACACACACACACATAGACAAACAGACACACATACACACGCACGCACGCACGCACACGCACACACACACTTTCAAAGTCATAAAACGAGGGGACTTCAAATGCAGCTATTTGTTTGGGGCCTGTTGTCGTGGGAATAGGCAGTGCGACTGTGTGGGTTCATTAGAATTCTTTTCAAGTTGTGGAGTGCGGCCTCCCTGTGTTCCTCTCTCCATATTCCCTGACCCCGTCGGATCTCACAGGGGTTGAGGTAGGGCGGGGCAATGAGCGGGGGATAACACTATAGGCTGCATACACACACAAAAACATACAGTACGCACACATATACACAAACACACAAACACATAAGGCACAGTGTGTGGAGGGGGGATAGCGGTACACACACACAGACACACACACACACAGCCCTCCGCCCTAATAGTGTCACCCTGCTGCACCACCTTCTCTGGGATGCAGTGGGAGGTTCTCCTCTCTCCAGTTAAAACTGGAACCCTGGGTACAGGAGAGAGAGGCTGTTGTTGTCTTTTTGCCACATGAGATGGTCTCCGTCATTCTAATAATTGCTCACGTATTCTCCCAAATTAACACTGTAAGAAATACTAGCACACTCTCAAATGTGCTGAAGCAGCTCCATCTTACGGTCTCTAATGTTATGGAGATCTAAGGTTCTTCACTGCCCCAGCAAGCTATAGATAGTATAGTAAATGGAATATGAATGAACGCTACCTCTAACATAATATATTGGATGCCTATTGTCAAAACAGAAGGTTCAGGAAAATGTAAGTTTGTGCAAGGTTAAGGTCATTTTAAATAAGCAAAAGTTCTATGAAAAAATGATATCAGGCTTGCTGACAAACAATTTGAATGTTTGGCCAGTGGTTATAAAATTGTATGACTTAGTGAGTCGTTACTGTGGTCTTTCCAGTGAATAAGAGATACTGGTTTCCTGGTTCCCCTGGTAACAGTGGGGAGGCAGTGGGTCTCCACCACAGTATTGCATTTACCCCGAAGTTTCTGTACTGTCACACTTCAACATATTAAACAGATTTTCGATGTGTTCAAATAGCAGGTGTTTTGGATTGGACTGGATTGGAGATGGTGGAAAGAAATGGAGGTGGGGACGGAGGGGCGGCGGGGGTGGATTGTTGTGCTGCCGGGGGAGGTCACTTTGGCAGGCTGGGCCCCGGACGAGATCCCGGTGGGCGCCAGACTGCGGGGAGAGGAAGGGGTACAGTAGCTGCCCGTCACAGCCCACTGCCTGTCTGACGGCCTGGGGCCTGGCAGACTGACACCCCGCCCGGGCAGGAGGCAAAGGGGACAGGAAGGGGTGGAGGGGGGAATGGGAGGGGGGTGAGAGGGTGGAGGAGGTATATAGAGGTGGAGGAGGACAATAAGAAATGCATTGTATTTCTATAGTCTAGTAATTTCACCAGAGTGGACAGAGAAGACGGGGTGAGAGGTGTTGAAGACACAGAGAGAGGAACATCCTGGTGTCCTGAAGCCCACCCAGTGCCGTAGATAGCAGTTGCAGTCGACAAGAGAGAGTGAGAGAGAGCTGGTTATTGCAGTCTGTGTGCTCTGAATGCTTTGACTCTAACCTAGTCCAAGTTGAGTTGTATGTTCTATTCGTACGAAAAACATTATATAACACGTTCTGTTACATGAGCACTGAACTTAATAAAAATGTTTTGAACACAAACACTGTCATTTTGCAAGTGCAGGTGTAGGTCAAGGCGCTTTACATCGCTGAAGTGACGACACTCAGACACAGCAGATAATTCTCACCTGAGATTCGCTGACGAACACTTGCGATTGACTGTAATAGAACTGAGATCACAGTGTCTGAAGCTAGTTCTCCTCTTTGCCACAGCGTGTGTCTGCTGGTGTGGTGCAAGACAGGGAGGAGGGCAGGACTCAGAAAGTCTCTCAGGCGTGTCCTGGGCATGAGCCAAGCGCACGCACGCATGCACGCACGCACACACACACACACACTCACTAAAAGTCTAAAACGTCAACCACTGCTACAGTATGGTGTATATATTTCCAGGCTTTACCGTAAAGTACACAGAATCATTTGCTAGTCTGTCTCTCTCTCTGTCTCACTGTCTCTGTCTCCCTTTAAACAGGGGACGTAAATGATAGAGAGAGACAGCTCCGGGCCATCCCGCTGACACTGAGCAGCGAATGTGTGTCTGTGTGTCGAAGTAACACCTTTAAGGATTGTTGAGCACCAACGTAAACAATACATGCTCACAGAGGAATGCTCAGGCCAAGTCAGAGAGAGTACATGCTCGGGCCAGGGACAGTACATGCTCAGGCCAGGGACAGTACATGCTCAGGCCAGGGAGAGTACATACTCAGGCCAGGTACAGTACATACTCAGGCCAGGGACAGTACATACTCAGGACAGGAACAGTACATACTCAGGCCAGGGACAGTACATACTCAGGACAGGAGCAGTACATACTCAGGCCAGGGACAGTACATACTCAGGCCAGGGACAATACATACTCAGGCCAGGAACAGTACATACTCAGGACAGGAACAGTACATACTCAGGCCAGGGACAGTACATACTCAGGTCAGGGACAGTACATACTCAGGCCAGGGACAGTACATACTCAGGACAGGAACAGTACATACTCAGGCCAGGAACAGTACATACTCAGGACAGGAACAGTACATACTCAGGCCAGGGACAGTACATACTCAGGCCAGGGACAGTACATACTCAGGCCAGGGACAGTACATACTCGGGCCAGGGACAGTGCATGCTCAGGACAGGAACAGCACATACTCAGGCCAGGGACAGTACATACTCAGGACAGGAACAGTACATACTCAGGCCAGGGACAGTGCATACTCAGGACAGGAACAGTACATACTCAGGACAGGGACAGTGCATGCTCAGGACAGGAACAGTACATACTCAGGCCAGGGTCAGTGCATACTCAGGACAGGAACAGTACATACTCAGGCCAGGGACAGTACATGCTCAGGACAGGAACAGTACATTCTCAGGCCAGGGACAGTGCATGCTCAGGACAGGAACAGTACATACTCAGGCCAGGGACAGTGCATACTCAGGACAGGAACAGTACATTCTCAGGCCAGGGACAGTACATGCTCAGGACAGGGACAGTGACAGCCATCCACCCACAACATTTTTAAGACATCAGTTATGTTGTACAAAAGGTAATCTTGGCTGGTTTTGCTTGTAAACACTGTTTTAGTTTTCATATTTTCTAGTGATTTAAATAGTAGGCTGACAGCATTTATGGAACATACACCACAAATAAATATTTTGTGTGAATAGAAAACGCTTACCCAATGACACTATGCAGGACGTGTGATGCACATCCCCCTTTAATGCTGCAGAACCATTGGGGATAAGATCAGAGCCCCTGCTGTACACACAGAGAGATAGACAGTCACACTGTAACACAGAAAAACACACACACACTGTAACAGACACACACACACACATATACACATACTATAATATGCATACAGACAAACAAACATAAACACGCACACACCTTTTAACCTGGTTGAGCATTTAAGCTGAGTACTGAAAGGGTTAGAGGTAGAATTCATGGATGCAGGTATATCTGGGCAGATCACATAGAACCAAGTCTAAACAGATCCAGTGTTCCCTGGTCTCCAGGCTCAACATAGAACTTCGTAATTACTGGTAAATAGACAGATCAGTGTATACAGTATGTAGTTGTGTGTGTTTATATATGCGTGTGTATGTGTCTAGGGGGCCTCAGGGGCCCCTCCTAATGAGCTCTCCATGTGCAAGCCTAACAAGAGCCCACTGCAGCGCCCACGGCGCTGTCTTCATGGGCCACGGCTGACCTTGCTCAGCTGCTAGGCTCTGTCGTTTGCTTTATTTATGGCACCACCACCTTGCACTATACGTGTGTGTGGGTGGGGAGACTTCTCTCTGTGTGTGTGTGTGTGTGTGTGTGTGTGCGCGTGTGCGCGTGCACGTGCGCGTGTGCGTGTGTGTATGCGTGCGTGTGTGCGTGCTTGCGTGCGAGCTTGCAAGCATTTGCGAAAGAGTGTGGGGGAGGGGTGCCGGGGGCTTGCTCAGGAAGATAAATAATATGTATATCAGCATAATGAATGAGAGAGAGAGAGAGAGAGAGAGAGAGGGGTGAGAGAGAAAGAGAGAGAGAGAGAGAGAGAGAGAGAGAGAGAGAGAGAGAGAGGGGAGAGAAGGATGGAGGGAGGGAGGAAGCCATTTTTCCCCTTCTGGCAACAAACCCTTGTGGTGTCTATTCCCTCTCTTCTTCTATTGCCTTCCTCTTTTTTCTTCCCTCTCCCTCATTTTATTCCCCTGCTTGAGCTTATCTGTTATCATTCTCTCCTTGGGCTGATCATTAACACTATGATGCGTTCAGGCGTCACAAGATGGACTGGACACGCCATTTGATAGGCTATGTGTTTGCATAGATGCTTAATGCTCTTCTGTCTCTGTCACAAATACATCTTAACCCTCATGATGATAATTGAATTTCCCAGCAACATTTATACAACATTTACACAATACATAGGTAACGCAATACTAAATAGTGTAAATGTATCTTGGGATGTGCATGCAGCTGCTTGACTTTGGCTGATCCCCACTCAGGAATAAAAATGCATGTGCATGGTCTCTTGTTTCTGGGGGGAATTGAGTGTGGAGAGCACACACATAACGCCTCAGTATGCAAAGCCCCGGCAATCAGTTTTGAGAGAGATAGAGAGAGAGAGATTTAAAGAGAGAAAGAGAAGACAGATTGAGAGAGACAGAGAGAGAGAGAGAGAGAGAGAGAGACGAAGAAAATGAACAACAATGACAAATGGTTTGATGAAGAATGCAAAAATGTAAAAAAGAAATTGAGAAACCTGTCCAACCAAAAACATAGAGGCCAGGAAAACCTGAGTCTTCGACTTCACTAATGTGAGTCACTAAAACAATACAGAAATACACTACGGAAAAAGAAGGAACAGCACGTCAGAAATCAGCTCAATGTAATTGAAGAATCCATAGACTCTAACCACTTCTGGGAAAATTGGAAAACACTAAACAAACAACAACACGAAGAATTATCAATCCAAAACTTCTCCATTCTTTTGAGCTCTATAACAAATAACAAACAGCAAAAACATATACATGATCAAATACAAATCTTCGAATCAACTATTATTTCTTTTTTAGATTGGAACATCCGGCGCCGACAGAGATGGCCGCCTCGCTTCACGTTCCTAGGAATCTATGCAGTATTTAGTTTTTTTTATGTGTTATTTCTTACATTGTTACCCCAGGAAATCTTAGGTTTTATTAAATACAGTCGGGAGGAACTATTGGATATAAGAGCAACGTCAACTCACCAACATTACGACCAGGAATACGACTTTCCCGAAGCGGATCCTCTGTTTGGCCCACCACCCAGGACAATGGATCGGATCCCAGCAGGCGACCCAAAACAACGGCGCCGCAGAAGACCGTCTATGGAGCGTTTTTCTGGTCAGGCTCCATAGACGGGCACATCGCGCACCGCTCCCAAGCATACTACTCCCAAGCATACTACTCCGAACAAGGGTTGCCTTCCAGAGAGACATCAGAGACTGTAACGTTCTTTGTTTCACGGAAACATGGCTCACTCGAAACACGATATCGGAGTCGGTACAGCCACCTGGTTTCTTCACGCATCGCGCCGACAGAAACTAGCATCTCTCTGGTAAGAAGAAGGGCGGGGGTGTATGCCTTATAATTAACGAGACGTGGTGTGATCATAACAACATACAGGAACTCAAGTCCTTTTGGTCACCTGACTTAGAATTCCTCACAATCAAATGCCGACCGCATTATCTACCAAGAGAATTCTCTTTGATCATAATCACAGTCGTGTATATTCCCCCCAAGCAGACACATCGACGGCCCTGAACGAACTTCATTTGACTCTATGTAAACTGGAAACCACATATCCTGAGGCTGCATTTATTGTAGCTGGGGATTTTAGGCTAATCTGAAAACAAGGCTCCCTAAATTTTATCAGCATATCGATTGCGCAACCCGGGCTGACAAAACCCTGGATCATTGTTATTCTAACTTCCGCGACGCATATAAGGCCCTCCCCCACCCTCCTTTCGGAAAAGCTGACCACAACTCCATTTTGTTGCTCCCAGCCTATAGACAGAAACTAAAACAGGAAGCACCTGTGCTCAGGTCTGTTCAACGCTGGTCCGACCAATCGAATTCCACGCTTCAAGATTGCTTCGATCACATGGACTGGGATATGTTCCGCATAGCGTCGAACAACAACATTGATGAATACACTGATTCGGTGAGCGAGTTTATTAGCAAGTGCATCGGTGATGTTGTACCCATAGCGTCTATTAAAACATTCCCCAACCAGAAACCGTGGATTGATGGCAGCATTCGCGCAAAACTGAAAGAGCGAACCACTGCTTTTAATCAGGGCAAGGTGACCGGAAACATGACCGAATACAAACAGTGTAGCTATTCCCTCCGCAAGGCAATCAAACAAGCTAAGCGTCAGTATAGAGACAAAGTAGAGCCGCAATTCAACGGCTCAGACACGAGAGGTATGTGGCAGGGTCTACAGTCAATCACGGACTACAAAAGAAAAACCAGCCCCGTCGCGGACCACGATGTCATGCTCCCAGACAAACTAAACAACTTCTTTGCTCGCTTTGAGGACAATACAGTGTACAGTATACCGCTACCAAAACCTGCGGACTCTCCTTCACTGCAGCCAACGTGAGTAAAACATTTAAACGTGTTAACCCTTGCAGGGCTGCAAGCCCAGACTGCATCCCCAGCCCGTCATTAGAGCATGCGCAGACCAGCTGGCTGGTGTGTTTACGGACATATTCAATCAATCCTTATCCCAGTCTGCTGTCCCCACATGCTTCAAGAGGGCCACCATTGTTCCTGTTCCCAAGAAAGCTAAGGTAACTGAGCTAAATGACTACCACCCCGTAGCACTCACTTCCGTCACCATGAAGTGCTTTGAGAGACTAGTCAAGGATCATATCATCTCCACCCTACCTGACACCCTAGACCCACTCCAATTTGCTTACCGCCCCAATATGTCCACAGACGACGTAATCGCAATCACACTGCACACTGCCCTAACCCATCTGGACAAGAAAAACACCTATGTAAGAATGCTGTTCATCGACTACAGCTCAGCATTTAACACCATAGTACCCTCCAAACTCGTCATTAAGCTCGAGACCCTGGGTCTCAACCCCGCCCTGTGCAACTGGGTCCTGCACTTCCTGACGGGCTGTCCCCGAGTTGTGAGGGCAGGTAACAACATCTTAACCCCGCTGATCCTCAACACTGGGGCCCCACAAGGGTGCGTTCTCAGGCCTCTCCTGTACTCCCTGTTCACCCATCACTGTGTGGCCATGCACGCCTCCAACTCAATCATCAAGTTTGCAGATGACACTACAGTGGTAGGCTTGATTACCAACAACGACGAGACGGCCTACAGGGAGGAGGTGAGGGCCCTCGGAGTGTGGTGTCAGGAAAATAACCTCACACTCAATGTCAACAAAATGAAGGAGATGATCATGGACTTCAGGAAACAGCAGAGGGAGTAGCCCCTATCCACATCTACGGGACAGTAGTGGAGAGGATGGAAAGTTTCTCGGCATACACATCACGGACAAACTGAAATGGTCCACCCACACAGACAGCATGGTGAAGAAGGCGCAGCAGCGCCTTGTCAACCACAGGTGGCTGAAGAAATTTGGCTTGTCACCAAAAACACAACATTTTTTACAGATGCACAATCGAGAACATCCTGTCGGGCTGTATCACCGCCTGGTACGGAAACTGCTCCGCCCACAACCGTAAGGCTCTCCAGAGGGTAGTGAGGTCTGCACAACACATCACCGGTGGCAAACTACCTGCCCTCCAGGCAACACAGTCTCACAATCAATTCGTGCATGTATGCACATAATGCATTTCAGCAAATTTCGTGCGTTTTTGTGCGTTTTGGTGTGGCTTATTTCGTGAGAAAAGACACAAATTTTATGCTCTTCTTAATTCGTGCGAAAAGACACAAATTTAACCAGTAGGCTACACACAAACCTTTGCAACAACCATATAGACGCGATAGTTTATATTTCATTTTTGTTCTTCTTAATGGCTAATTCAACGTTTTGAATTTACAGAAATGTTGTCTTTGTTTAACCCTGTTTTAAAACGGCCATCACTCATTCATATATTTTTATGTACATATTCTTATTCATTCCTTTACACTTGTGTGTATAAGGTAGTTGCTGTGAAATTGTTATGTTAGATTACTTGTTAGATATTACTGCATGGTCGGAACTAGAAGCACAAGCATTTCGCTACACTCGCATTAACATCTGCTAATCATGTGTATGTGACAAATACAATTTGATTTGATTTGATTTAAAGACTACCAGAATCCAATGGATTCTCCAATTACCTTGAATGAACTACAGGACAAAATAAAAACCCTCCAACACAAAAAGACCTGTGGTGTTGATGGTATCCTCAATAAAATGATCAGATATGCAGACAACAAATTCCAATTGGCTATACTAAAACTCTTTAACATCATCCTTAGCTCTGGCATCTTCCCCAATATTTGGAACCAAGGGCTGATCCCCCCCCAATCCGCAAAAGTGGAGACAAATTGTACCCCAATAACTACCATGGGATATGCATCAACAGCAACCTTGGGAAAATCCTCTGCATTATCATTAACAGCAGACTCATACATTTCCTCATGTACTGAGCAAATGTCAAATTGGCTTTTTACCAAATTATTGTATGACAGACCACGTATTCACCCTGCACACCCAAATTGACAAACAAACAAACCAAAACAAAGGCAAAGTCTTCTCAAGCTTTGTTGATTTAAAAAAAGCCTGCAACTCATTTTGGCATGAGGGTCTGTAATACAAATTGATGGAAAGTGGTGTTGGGGGAAAAACATACAACATTATAAAATCCATGTACACAAACAACAAGTGTGAGGTTAAAATAGGCAAAAAACACACACATTTCTTCCCACAGGGCCGTGGGGTGAGACAGAGATGCATCATAAGCCCCACCCTCTTCAACATATATAGATACAATTATTGGCGAGAGCACTAGACAAGTCTGCAGCACCCGGCCTCACCCTACTAGAATCTGAAGTCAAATGTCTATTGTTTGCTGATGATCTGGTGCTTCTGTCAACAACCAATGAGGGCCTACAGCAGCACCTAGATCTTCTGCACAGATTCTGCCAGACCTGGGCCTTGACAGTAAATCCCAGTAAGACCAAAATAATGGTGTTCCAAAAAAGATTCAGTCGCCAGGACCACAAATACCAATTCCATCTAGACATGAGCGCCACAGGTAACTTCCACAAAGCTGTGAACGATCTGAGAGACAAGGCAAGAAGGGCATTCTATGCCATTAAAAATAACATAAAATTTGACATACCAATTAGGATCTGGCAAAAAATACTTGAATCAGTTATAGAACCATTGCCCTTTATGGTTGTGAGGTCTGGGGTCCGCTCACCAACCAAGAATTCACAAAATGGGACAAACACCAAATTGAGACTCTGCATGCAGAATTCTGCAAAAATATCCTCTGTGTACAACATAGAACACCAAATAATGCATGTAGAGCAGAATTAGGCCGATAACCGCTAATTATCAAAATCCATTACATTTACATTTACATATGCGTCACTGTGTGTGGAGTAAAGGTGGTCTATAATTTTTTTTGCCTCTGGTTGCACACGTGACATGTAGAAATTTAAGTTTGTCTGCATTAACCCTTTCACACGTACCATCACACGGGGTGTGATCGTTCTACAGTGGTCCCTGAAGCGTACGATCACACCCCGTGTGATTAGAACACTAATTTAGAACGCTCATTTAGAACGGCCAGTTTCGAATGACGCAACAATCAACATTTGAGCTGGCCACACTTTTTTCAGAAACTATTTACACAAACACAGTCCTTACAAAGTTATGTCCAGAATGTGAGCAGTTTATTTTTGGATGCAATGTTCAGATATTCACAGAAGTATCTATAGCATAACACAATCATCCTAACCGGAAAAATGTAGGCTACATTTGTCCTAGCGCTGAGGAAAGATTGACGCAACACAAGCGGTCATATTTTCTAACTCTCGGCTGACATAAACTACACTATGAATTAGCTAATAGCAATTACTATGTAAAATTAATCACATCACGGTTGAGCTCACCGTTGATCAAAATAATTGAGTAAAACACTTTCTAGAAATCGAAAGTAATCCGACGATTAGTTTCAGCGCGCAGCCATGCTTTTTTAGCTCACAGACACCGAAGATAATAAGAGAAGACAAGATGAGTTGTTGAAGGGGTGTGGTCTACCATCATTCACATCCCACATTCACTTCCTGAAGTTCTCAAAAAATGAGTGAACCCTTACTCACCTCATTTTGTTATAGCATCTTTGGTCCGACAGACGATCAAGTGAAACCCAGAATGCATTGTATGTCAACAAACATGGCTCCATACACATAGCTGGAATTAGCTTAGCTCATCATGATCAGTACAACCTTCAAAACATTATTTTACACACATACTATGCGCCCTTTACAATTTATGCAAAAATCGGAACGCATGATTTATCACGGGTAATTGAAAAACGTAAATAAAATAGTAAATATATCAATAATAACACACAAAACATTTTCTGATAGTGATTTATTGATACAAATTGCGCGTTTAGGCAGTCAATCACGGTAACCTCTCACTCCCACTCTGAGCATTCAGTGTTGTTGTTTATGTAACAATCACATCCTGGAATGGAGAGAACGTTTGAACATCACGTGCATAAAAAAACTCACGCTGGGGCGACCGTTAGAGATATTTGGAACTCACGCGTGAAAGGGTTAAAGTCCCCGGCCACAGTGCCACTTCTGGATGAGCATTTTGTTGTTTGCTTATGGCCTTATATAGCTCGTTTAGTGCGTTCTTAGTGCCAGCAACGGTTTGTGGTGGTATATAGACAGCTACTAATAATATAGATGATAACTTTCTTGGTAGATAGTGTGGTCTACAGCTTATCATGAGGTACTCTACCTCAGGTGAGCAATACCTTGAGACTTCTTTAAAATTAGACCGCACCACCAGTTACTGACAAAATAGACACACACCCCCACCCCGTCTTACCAGACGTAGCTACTCTGTCCTGGCAATTCACAGAAAACCCAGCTAGCTCTATGTTCTCAGTGTCATCATCCAGTTTGTTTTCCAGTGATTGCACGTTGGCCAATAGAACCAATGGTAGTGGCGATTTACTCACTCACCTACGAATCCTAACAAGACATACCAACTTTATCCTTCCCGTCGGACTCATTAAAGAAAGAATCTTTGTCCAGTTCGAGGTGAGTAAATGCTGTTCCGATGTCTAGAAGCTCTTTTTGGTCATAAGAGATTATGTATATAACACGTTACAAACAATGCGGGAAAAAAAATAGCACAGTTGGCTAGGAGCCCATAAAACAGCAGCCATCCCGTCCGGCGCCAGTTAAAATATACTTTGTGTACAATGCAAAACTGCAAACAATGGATGCAGAGCAGAATTAGGACTATACCCACTAGTTATCAAAATCCAGACAAGAGCTGTTCATTCTTCAACCACCTAAAAGGAAGTGATGCCCACAAAGTCCCCCACAAAGTCCTCACCTACAGAGAGATTAACCTAGGGAAGAGTACCCTCAGCCAGCTGATTCTGGAGCTCTGTTCACAAACACAAAGAACCCCAGGCCAGCAACACAATTAGACTCAACCAAATTATGAGACAGCAAAAATATATTTATTTGACACACTGAGAAGAATCAACCAAAAAACGGAGCAAATTGGAATGCTATCTGGCCCTAAATAGAGATTACACAGTGGCAGAAAACCTGACCACTGTGACTGACCCCAAATTAAGAAAATCCTTGACTATGTACAGACTCAGTAAGTATACCCTTGCATTTGAGAAAGGCCACCATAGGCAGACCTGGCTCTCAAGAAAAACAGGATCGTGCCCACTGTCCACAAAAGGAGGTGGAAACTAGGTTTGCATATTTTCTTGGTGTTTTTCAAATGTTCCATCCCGATCACTTTTTCCCAGGTAACCCGATATTTCCTGCCAAAACCAGAAGTGTCAGTCAACAGCATTATAAAGCATTTAAATAGGCCTATGTCTGGATTTGATTAGAGCTTTGATCGAAAATTCAAGCCTGATGCTACCTGGGCCTGATGAGCCATACATTAAATACATTTTATGAGCTCTACATTAAAGACATTTAATGAGCCCAAGTCCAAAAAAGCCCAAATGATTGTGTCGTTATCCAATACATATATGATATAGGCTACTGCACATTATGCACAACAGAAAAACAGAAAAATCATAGATGTATTTAGCTATGTGCTCTTTTAGGTAAATAAATAAATCTAGCTCCAGTAGGCTAATCTTTTTAAGTGTAAACTGTATTACTGTACTGTAATGTATTATATTGTATTATATGGACTGGAATTAGGCACATCGGTCAAACCATGTTAAAGCAGGGAGAGAACATGTGATTCTGGTGCAGAACATGTGCCCTACAAAGTTACAAGTATAGGCTAGCGAATTTTATTTAAATATAATAGGGCCTATTTGTATAATTAGTCTACTGCTGCATATATAACATTCATAATATTTCCCCTAATATTACTAGCCTACCTCCACTTTCTCTCTCTATTGTTACTTCATTCCTTCCTCACTGTCAAGAGTTAAATGAAAAATGTTTCATTGTCCTTATTGTCATCATTCTAATGTCATCCTTGCAGAATGCTTTCACTTCTTTTCATGAAGATTGAATGGTTATGGGTCTGAATAAATAACTGCTATAGCCTACCGCCATCGCACATTCGCTCTTCTTTCAAACTACCTGTGAGTTCTATTGCCTGCTGTATTTAACATTCAGCAAACATGAGCTTGTGTCCCTCTTCAAATAGTCTATTGGTATAAGAAATGCTTTAAAAAAATGTCCAGCAAGCTATTCTAGCTTTTACCACATGGGACTCCAAGAGCTGAGGAGCATTTTTTTTTAGGAGAGAGGCCAGCGGAACACAGGAGCGTGCATATTGCGCAAGAGACATAATTAGCTAAATATAAAGGTTAATACTCCATTGAATTTATTACCTGAAAGAGGTAGGCTAAGACATCTATATATAGGGCTATTCAGTATACTGCATACAATTTAACAGTTCCATTTGACGCCATGCTGCTCATAAAAGGGAGTGGTTATAGGCAGTAAATCCCGGTAACCGGGTTCCCGCCATTCAACTCTAGTGTAAACTGAGTTGCACTTCCTAACCTCCTGCCAAATGTATGACCATATCACGTTTCAGGTAAGACCCAGATGCAGACAGTGTCAAAGTAACAAAGTTTATTTCTAGTACAGGGGCAGGCAAAACGACAGGTCAAGGGCAGGCAGAGGTCAGTAATCCAGATAGGGTTCAAAAGGTCCAGCACGGCAGGCAGTCTCAGGGTCAGAGCAGGCAGGGGTCAATAATCCAGTGTGGTGTGGCATGTTACAGAACATCAGGTAGGCTCTGGTTCAGGGCAGGCAGAATGGTCAAAACAGGGAAAACCAGGAACAGACAGGAGCAAGGGGGAAAACCGCTGGCAGGTTTCACAAAACAAAACGAACTGGCAACAGACAAACAGAGATCACAGGTATAAATACACTGGGGATAATGGGGAAGATTGGCGACACCTGGAGGGGGGTGGAGACAAGCACAAAGAAAGGTGAAACGAATCAGGGTGTGACAGACCACATTAGAGACACATATTTCCCACAGATCACACAGACTCACAAAGATTTTGAAAACAAATCTGACATTGATAAATTGCAATGACAGCAGCAATATTTGTGGGCCATTGCCATGAGAATAGGGAAACCAGTGGAACACAAACAACATTGGAAATACCACCAATACGTGTGTTTATTTATCTTCCCCCACTTTTCGTACTACAACAATTTTCACATTGTTAAAACACTGATAAAATAACACTTGAAATGTCTTTATCTTTTTGAAACCTTTTTGAGTGCAATGTTTACTGATGATTCCTAATAGTCTCATTTGTTAATGTTGTTAAATTAGTTTATTCACCTGCTTTGGAAATGTGAACATATGTTCCCATGCCAATAAAGCCCGATTGAATTGAATTGAATTGAGAAAGAGAGAGAGAGAGAGAGAGAGAGAGAGAGAGAGAGAGAGAGAGATAAGGGAAGAAGCCATTTCTCCCTAGTCATTCTCTCCTTGGGCTGATCATTCTGTCTCTGTCACAGATACATGTTAACCCTCAAGATGACGATTCAACCTCCATGCAACATATAGGCAATGTATTATTAAATGTCTCTGAAAAGATGCCTTAAGACCTTCTGTCTCTGTCACGGATACATCTTAACCCTCAGAATTTCCCAGCAACATTTACACAACACATAGGTAACGTAATACCAGATAGCGTAAATGTATCTTGGGGTGTGTATGCAGCTTCATGACTTTGGCTGAGTGGATCCCCACCCAGGAATAAAAATGCATGTGCATGGACTGGAGTCTACCCGGTTTCTTGTTTCTGGGGTGAATTGAGTGTGAGGAGCACACACACATAACGCCTCAGTATGCAAAGCCCCAGCACTGGGTTTTGAGAGAGAGAGAGAGAGAGAGAGAGAGAGAGAGAGAGAGAGAGAGAGAGAGAGAGAGAGAGAAGTGCTGCTGTGAATACTCATCTGAGACCGGAGAAGAGCAGTGCTGTGTATCCCCCATAACCTCAGGGTGAGGGGCAGCGGTTGAGTTTTCATTCACGCAGGACACACACACACACATACAAATATATTGACAAAGGCAATAACACACACACACACGCGGGCGCGCACACGCGCGCAGACACACACACAGGCGATAAGCGGCAGCACTGTGGGGAGAGTGCCGTGACCAAAAGTAAAGTTTTAATTCGGTCCTCGGGGAGGCTGCTTACTCATCCTGCTCCCCTAAGGAGTGACTTCCTCTGAAATCTATTCAAATCACATCTCCTCCGCTTTTTATTGCATTTCTCATATCCCCGATCACAAAGTGACAAATCACCACACACTTCAGGGAACTGGATCAGTTTTCTCTCCATTTTTGGGATTTGGGCTTCACTTTTAAAGTGATTACTGAGAGAGAGAGACCGACTGCCTACTGGCTTCAATTATCTATCTAATGACCATTGTGTTGCAGTGAAACATGCAGTGAACCTGTAGCCACTAGATAGGAGAAACAGGCAGGAAAAGCCTGCCAATTCCACCCATCCTACACACACCCACCCACACACAGACATACAAATACACTCCCACATATGAATGCTCTCCCACTCTTAAACACATACACACCAACACGCATGCTTGCCCACACACAAACACACACACACACACACACACACACACACACACACACACACACACACATAAATGCACTCCCACTCTGAAACAAACCAACACTAAAACACACACACACACACACACACACACAAGCACTCTGACTCTGAGTGCGACACTTCCGCCAGTGCTGTTCTCTCCTAATAAAGCTTTGCGATGAGAAGTGCCGGGAGGATAATTAGTTTATGCAGACACATGACGGTGGGACAGGCTGCATTGTTATTATTTCTCCAGCCCCGACGTCGCCACGGTGACACTTACAACGCCGCCACCACCGCCACCCCGACCGGCAATGCTCCTCAATGGTGGCAGGCAAAGGGGGGGGGGGGGCATGGAGCCGCCAAGCCGGCAAGCCACCGAGCGCCACTTGATATATTCGTAATGTTCCTTAATATTTTCATTTTGATGTAATTTGTGGCCCCGGTTTTTTAAATATCCGCTCTGTAATAATGTTTAATTTCAAGGGTCAGTCTGCCAAGGAGTATATTAAAGCTGATAAAACTCATTTTCCAAAGCCCCAATATCAAGCCCAGATCAGGTTAGGAGGCCAGCCTCTGTGAATATTTCATCTTTTATCATGCCGATAATGAGGAGATGACAGAGGTGCATTATTACAATGAGAGAATTGCCTCATTTTCCACTAGGGGAGGGCTATAGGGTGGGAGGGCTGGCTGCTGGAAGCTTGGCATCCAGGAGTGGGGAGTGTTTGCCTGCCGTTACTCAATAAAAGCAATTCTTCCAAGAGGAGAGGAGAGGTGAATAAAAGAGAGGAGGAGAGGCGAGGGATGAAGGGATGAAGGGAGGTGGAGAGGGAGAGAGGGAGAGAAAAGCAACTTTCTCCAGCCACCACACTTGATTGCGATGAATAATAAATGGAGGGATGGCGGTCGCTGGTTGGAGGGGAGTTGCGGTCAGACGGGGGTTGTGGTTGAGAGTAGGTGATAATCAGTGATTTGCAGAGGGTCCCATTCAGAATTAACCTAGCCTAATTGACCCATTAGAAGAGAACAGAGCTAGGGCTATTGGGAGACGTGAGCGGAGCGGGCTAATGTCCACATATTAGCCCCTCATTGGCCAGGGAATGAAACCATGGAACCCGAGAACATAATGACAAGTCGGGCCGGCACCGTCTGCGACCGGCCTGATAAATGGACCCAATCAGGGCGGTTCTGGCGACCACCTGTGTCCCGGGTGGGTCAGAGCCATTAGACCCAGATTAGAGAATGTGATGAGACTCCCACCACCCAAATAATGAGTATAATAATAAAACCATCATGGCATATTTATTGCCTGGGAGGGATATGAGAAGGAGAGGAGTCTTTCTGATAAGTTTTTTTTTCCCCCGAAAGGGATGCTTCGGGAGTAAAGGGAATATTCAGATTTTTTATTGTATAACTGATGAGTCTCTGAAATGGCGACTCAGGCCATTGGAGTGCCAGTTGAATGACTCATAAGTGATCAATTGAGTCCATAACTTCGAACAAATTGTTAAAAAGCAATGTGGACATAATATTACTGTCTTAACCAGAACTGCGTGGTACTGAACATCAATCAAACACGGTATGTTTTACATTGGTATAACGGTCAGTTAGCAATGTCGCTAATAGAAAAATCCCCAAATCCAGCAAGAAAACCAAAAATGACCAAAAATCTAAATATTCCAGCAGCAAGAAATATAATAAGGGTTGATCTAACCTGTTCAGCTGTACGTCTGTGTAATAATCCAAGGAAAAAGAGCCCATAGAGAAAACCCCAAAATATGTAAGTAGGCCTTAGTAACAGCCGTCCACAGTTCTTGGAAGTCAATAGTCCACACAAAGAAAACGTATTTTAATAATCAATACAATATACCTTACAAGTCTTTGTGAAAGTTCTCACATGCATGGAGTGAGAGAACTAGACTTTTAGACTATAAACAGTTTTCTAGTAAACAAACATTCTGACCACAACATGGCTTCCCTCTTCATGAAAATACAGGAAGTGACTATGGGTGTGGCTAGGGAGTGACCGGGCCTAGTCCACAGCCTATCTCAGGGAACCATAGAACCTTGTGGGTTACATCTGTCAGATTTCAAAACATAAACGTAAACATAAACATACCATGAAACAGGATTGGCCATGAAGAAAGACCCGGTGATGAAGGTCTGTGCAATAAACTGTCAGATCCTAAAGATCTCTCAACACTCGAGTGTTGCTTTAGCAGTATGCTTAGGGTCATTGTCCTGCTGGAAGGTGAACCTCCATCCCAGTCTCAAATCTCTGGTAGACTGAAACAGGTTTGCCTCAAGAATTTCCCTGTATTTAGCGCCATCCATCATTCCTTCAATTCTGACCAGTTTCCTAGTCCCTGCTGATGAAAAACATCCCCACAACATGATGCTGCCACCACCATGCTTCACTGTGGGGATGGTCTTCCCGGGGTGATGAGAGGTGTTGGGTTTGTGCCAGACATAACATTTTCCTTGATGGCCAAAAAGCTCAATTTTAGCCTCACCTGACCAGAGTACCTTCTTCCAAATGTTTGGGTAGTCTCCCACATCCCTTTTAGCGAACACCAAATGTGTTTGTTTATTTCTTTCTTTAAGCAATGGCTTTTTTCTGTCCACTCTTCTGTAAAGCCCAGCTCTGTGGAGTGTACAGCTTAAAGTGGGCCTATTTTCCTACTTTTCTAATGCAGAGCAGAAATCACTATACTAGTGTAATGGAATCAGGGAACTCCATCAGCCACCTCCTGTGCTCAGGCAAATATTAGAGCAGCATCAGAGACGGTGTGAAACCTCCTCTACTCCTCTTGGGCCGCTAAGATCATACTCATTTACCGAGGGAGGGAGAAGGGAAGGACAGAGAGGACTGTCCACATATGAAAGAGATAATACTGACTTGTATAGTGTACAGTAACTCACAGTACTCATGACAGTATTCACGATAATAACAACAACACAACACACACCATTTGCCTGCTTCAAAAAGGTGAAAGTACAGACTTCTGATTTATTTCTCAAGAATCTACAGTTTGGACTTCACTTTACAATTACATTCATTTTTAAACTGCCTTTCTAAAACTACCTTTTTTTGTTGTAGTAAGATTTAATTTGATCTTTTATAAACAATACAAAACATACACATATAAACCACACATAACCTTTGATAGCATGGCAATGCTACTGAAATAATAACCAATCACCCCCCCCCCTAATAAACAGCAAAAATCTCAAAATGTTTTGGCGAGGAAGACAAAGCAAGGACCACAAAGAGCAACAGAGGTCACCACGGACGTGCCTCCTCAAAAAAAGACTCTGAGTGCCAACAAACGCAGAAGAAAGGATGGAGGGTGGGGCTGGGAGGAGGCCCTCCTCTGTCTCTGTCCACCTTTAAATATCTGCCATGGTGCTGGGGATGAGGGGTGGGGGGCGATGGGTACCAGACTGGGGCACCTCAGGGAGTTTTGGAGGAAAAGCCATGCACCATGTCTCCTGCTACTGTTGTTCCCTCATTTGATTTGAATGAATAATGCATAGTTAGGGGAGTGGGGGGGGGGGGGGGGGACGCCAGCCTTAAAGGAGCCCTGCCACAGTGGGAGTCATTACCGAGCACACACCACACTGATGAGGAGAGTGTGAGAGAGAGATCGAGAGAAAGAGAGAGATGGGGGATGGAGAAAAACAAGAAAGAAAGAAAGAAAGAAAGAAAGAAAGAAAGAAAGAAAGAAAGAAAGAAAGAAAGAAAGAAAGAAAGAAAGAGAAAGAAAGAAAGAAAGAAAGAAAGAAAGAAAGAAAGAAAGAAAGAAAGAAAGAAAGAAAGAAAGAAAGAAAGAAAGAAAGAAAGAAAGAGAAAGAAAGAAAGAAAGAAAGAAAGAACTGGCATCAAACATTCCAGGCGTGCAACTCATTTAGTTTTTATTCCATCTCGCTTTTTTCATCAAAGATGTTTTGTTGTTGTTTCTGTTTTTATCTATTAATTTGTCTGTTCATACGTTTGTTTCTATTAGTTGTGGAGCTTGATGGAGTCTGTATTCTTTTAATTTATTTTTTTATTTCACCTTTATTTAACCAGGTAGGCTTGTTGAGAACAAGTTCTCATTTGCAACTGCGACCTGGCCAAGATAAAGCAAAGCAGTTCGACACATACAACAACACAGAGTTACACATGGAATAAACAAAACATACAGTCAATAATACAGTAGAACAAAAGAAAACAAAAATTATATATACAGTGAGTGCAAATGAGGTAAGTTAAGGCAATAAATAGACCATGGTGGCGAAGTAATTACAATATAGCAATTAAACACTGGAATGGTAGATGTACAGAAGATAAATGTGCAAGTAGAGATACTGGGGTGCATAGGAGCAAGATAAATAAATAAATACAGTATGGGGATGAGGTAGGTAGATAGATGGGCTGTTTACAGATGGGCTATGTACAGCTGCAGTGATCACTGAGCTGCTCTGACAGCTGGTGCTTAAAGCTAGTGAGGGAGATATGAGTCTCCAGCTTCAGAGATTTTTGCAGTTCGTTCCAGTCATTGGCAGCAGAGAACTGGAAGGAAAGATGACCAAAGGAGGAATTTGCTTTGGGGGTGACCAGTGAGATATACCTGCTGGCGCACGTGCTACGAGTGGGTGCTGCTATGGTGACCAGTGAGCTGAGATAAGGCGGGGCTTTACCTAGCAGAGACTTGTAGATAACCTGTAGCCAGTGGGTTTGGCGACGAGTATGAAGCGAGGGCCAACCAACGAGAGCTTACAGGTCGCAATGGTGGGTAGTGTATGGGGCTTTGGTGACAAAACAGATGGCACTGTGATAGACTGCATCCAGTTTGTTGAGTAGAGTGTTGGAGGCTATTTTATAGATGACATCACCGAAGTCAAGGATCGGTAGGATGGTCAGTTTTACGAGGGTATGTTTGGCAGCATGAGTGAAGGATGCTTTGTTGCGATATAGGAAGCCGATTCTAGATTTCATTTTGGATTGGAGATGCTTAATGTGAGTCTGGAATGAGAGTTTACAGTTTAACCAGACACCCAAGTATTTGTAGTTGTCCACATATTCTAAATCAGAGCCGTCCAGAGTAGTGATGCTGGACGGGCGGGCAGGTGCAGGCAGCGATCGGTTGAAGAGCATGCATTTAGTTTTACTTGCGTTTAAGAGGAGTTGGAGGCCACGGAAGGAGAGTTGTATGGCATTGAAGCTCGTCTGGAGGTTAGTTAACACAGTGTCCAAAGAGGGGCCAGAAGTATACAGAATGGTGTTGTCTGCATAGAGGTGGATCAGAAAATCACCAGCAGCAAGAGCTACATCATTGATGTATACAGAGAAGAGAGTCGGCCCGAGAATTGAACCCTGTGGCACCCCCATAGAGACTGCCAGAGGTCTGGACAACAGGCCCTCCGATTTGACACACTGAACTCTTTCAGAGAAGTAGTTGGTAAACCAGGCGAGGCAATCATTTGAGAAACCAAGGCTGTCGAGTCTGCCAATAAGAATGTGGTGATTGACAGAGTCGAAAGCCTTGGCCAAGTTGATGAATGCGGCTGCACAGTAATGTCTCTTATTGATGGCGGTTATGATATCGTTTAGGACCTTGAGCGTGGCTGAGGTGCACCCATGACCAGCTCTGAAACCAGATTGCATAGCGGAGAAGGTACGGTGGGATTTCGAAATGGTCGGTAATCTGTTTGTTAACTTGGCTCTGTTAGATTACTAGGGTAAAGACTGTGGATACAGGACCTGGTGGGAGTGATACATCAGATACAATAGTTGGTCTTCTGAGTTAAGGAGTTTCAGACATTACAGAGAGACCCTCATACAGTACACACACACACACAGGGAGAGAGAAAGATACACACAGAAAGATACACCTCACACACCCAAACACTTCACACTGTCGCACATCTGTATGCAATCTCAAGCATATGCATGCAACTGCGTCCAACCACAATTTCCCTGTGTGTATGCAGAGGTGGGCAGTAGATCAGGCAGATTATTCAAGAGTGACTTCAGCATTGGACGTCTAGCCATGTCCTGAGGACATCGGGGAATGCTTTCAAAACCGGCCACTAGGGGAAACAGTGAGCACTATAACCATCAAGTAGGCTTGGTTTTTGCTGGGGTGTTGTGGGCGGGGTTAGCAGATGGACATAATCCCCAGCCACCCCTAGGCCCCCGTAATCCCGTGATCCAGAGTTTCAAAAAAACATCTAATTATGCAGTGAGAGCTTGTTGGGTAAAAAGGTAGATAGGTGTGTGGGAAAGGAGGAGGCATAAGAGAATGAGCCTGTAAAGCGGCTGTGTGTGTGTGTGTGTGTGTGTGTGTGTGTGTGTGTGTGTGTGTGTGTGGTGTGTGTGGCTATGTTGGTTGGTTCTTCTATCCTTGTGGAAACCTAAAATCCCCCAAAGTCCCCACAAGGACAGTAAATTAAGGAAAATGATCCCTCGTTGGGACATTTCCTATGTCCCCATGAGGACAAAGGCTATTTTAAGGTTAGGTTTAAGGTTAGGGTTACAATTAGGGTTACGGTTAGGTGTAGAATTAGGGTAAGGGGTTAGGGTTAGGAATTTGTTTATGGTTTAGGTCAGAGTTACGGATTAAGGTTAATGTTAGGGTTATGGTAACGGTCAGGGAAAATATGATTTTTTTATGGAAATTAACTTTAGGTCCCCATAAGGATAGAAGAACAAAACATTTATGTGTTTGTTTGTGTGTGTGTGTGTTCATTTTTATTTCACTATGTGTGTGTCTCTGTGTGTGTAGCAACACCTCGGCTCGGAGCGAGGAGAATAGCGGCCTAGCAAGGTGTTATCACTCATTCTGATTCCGTATTACAGCATGACGGATGGGCCCCTGCGGGCTGGCGAGTGTCGCACCAGCGCTTATTACCGCTGCTCTTAAGTGGGAGTTGATTTAGCTTAAATAGGTTGTTTCATAAGGAGAAGACACCGCTGCTGTCACCGGTGCTCTGTCCCCCGCGCACTGCCAGCCGCCACCTTAATTGAATAATGCCGCCTCTAGATACATATTAGGGTGCTTAGCTACATACCCTGCCCCAATAATTGCTTATACAACCAGGCTAATCCTACAATCCCCCTTTTCTTCCCTCGTCTCCCCCAATAGGTGATATTTCAAGTTGCTAAACCAACAGTGCTACAGAGAAGAGAGGATTCTATGGTTAAAGGTAGTCTGGTCTGCTCAGTATGCTGTGTTAGGTGTAATTGGATGTCTGTCTATGTACTGAGGCCGTCAGGAAATGCCTTGAAAACCGGCCACTAGGGTCAACAGTGAGCGCTTTTGCCATCAAGTAGGGCATACTTAGTAGGCTTGGGTTTTGCTAATAGTAATCCCATGACTAATCCTATGACTCTGGATCAGAAGGTTGAGTGTTTAATCCCAGTGGAGGACACTCCGTTTTAAATGTTTTTGTTTTAACCCTATCCCAAAATTGTACCCTTAATTTAACCATTTGGAATGAATGGCTAATGAATGGCTATATGTTTTAACCCTATCCAAAATCTCAACTCTTAACTTCAAAATTTGACGTTTGGAAAAACGGAACGATGCTGAGCAGGGGGAGTAACCCGGGCTGTCAAAAACACTTTGAAATTTGACGTTTGGAGCACCTTCAAAAGAAATAACAAAAAAAAATCTAATTCTACAGTGAGATTGTGAGAGCTTGTTGATATAACAGCATATTTTGAACGCTATGTTGATTGCTTTAAAGGTGTAAAATAACAGCAGCTAATATATGATATCAGAAATTATAATTTTTCATTAACATACACTACATAACCAAAAGTATGTAGACACCTGTTTGCCGAACATCTCAAAATCTCAAAATCATGGGCATTAATATAGAGTTGGTCCCCCCTTTGCTGCTATAACAGCCTCCACTCTTCTGGGAAACCTTTACACTAGATGTTGGAACATTGCTGCGGGGACTTGCGTCAATTCAGCCACAAGAGCATTAGTGAGGTCGGGCACTGATGTTGGGCGATTAGGTCTAGCTCGCAGTCGGCGTTCCAATTCATCCCAAAGGTGTTCGATGGGGTTGAGGTCAGGGCTCTGTGCAGGCCAGTCAAATTCTTCTACACCAATCTCAACAAACCATTTCTGTATGGACCTTGCTTTGTTGCATGGTGCATTGTCATGCTGAAAGAGGAATGGGTCTTCCCCAAACTGTTGCCACAAAGTTGGAAGCACAGAATTGTCTAGAATGTCATTATATGCTGTAGCGTTAAGATTTCCCTTCACTGGAACTAAGGGGCTTAGCCCAAACCATGAAAAACAGCCCCAGACCATTGTTCCTCCTCCACCAAACTTTACAGTTGGCACTATGTATTCGGGCAGGCAGAGTTCTCCTGGCATCTGCCAAAACCAGATTTGTCCATCGGACTGCCAGATGGTGAAGCTTGATTCATCACTCCAGAGAACTGATTCCACTGCACCAGAGTCCAATGACTGCAAGCTTTACACCACTCCAGTCGATGCTTGGCATTGTGCATGGCTGCTCGGCCATGGAAACCCATTTCATGAAGCTCCCGACGAACAGTTCTTGTGCAGACGCTGCTTCCAGAGGCAATTTGGAGTGTTGCAACCGAGGACAGATGATTTTTATGCGCTACGCGCTTCAGCACTCGGCAAACCTGTTCTGTAAGCTTGTGTGGCCTACCACTTCGCTGGACGCTCCTAGAAGTTTCCACCTCCCAATAACAGCACTTACAGTTGACTGGGGCAGCTCTAGCAGGACAGACGTTTGACGAACTGACTTGTTGGAAAGGTGGCATCCTATAAGGGTGCCATGTTGAAGGTCACTGAGCTCTTCAGTAAGGCCATTCTACTGCCAATGTTTGTCTATGCAGATTGCATAGCTGTGTGCTTGATTTTATACAACTGTCAGCAACGGGTGTGGCTGAAATAGCTGAATCCACTAATTTGAAGGGGTGTAGATTTAGTGTACAGTATCTCAGATGAATAGCCCTGTATGTATATTCCAATATTTCCTCTATGGTCTTTCAATTGGATTCGGATGAGATTCTAGGAGGTTAGGATAAAGTCAACGGAACCAATGTAGCTCTGATTCATTTCCCTGTGTGTTGTTGGCTTGAATAGATTATTTTCTGACGCAACAGTGCGATGGAATCTAAACCGTGCGCATTATGCTATCCTACTGAGGTTTGGAGCGGCTGCCAGCCCACTCAGAGTTTACAACACTGTGTGGAAGGCTGCCAACCACAACACTCTGCTCAGCCAATGGAATGTGGTCAGTAAATCACTCATCCCTCTCCGATGTATAAAAGCAGCCATTTGTCATTAGCCCCCCCACACACACACATGCGCAGATTGTGAGATACAGATACCCACGTACGCATGCACGTACACACACACACACACACACACACACACACACACACACACACACACACACACACAGAGACACCCCCCACCCACCCCTCTCGGTGCATTTCAGTGCCACCCCACGCGCCATGCGGCGCCCCACTCTGTGTGCCTGCAGTGCCCTCTGGTTGTGGGTGATTGATGAGAGCGATGGCAAGGCAGATAATTTGGGTGGCCCATCTACAGAGGACGTAAATCACAGCAGCCTCATTAATGACTCTTCTCACCCGCACGTCTGGCAGGATCGGCAAGAACCCATCGAGTTGTGTATGGGGGGACAAAAAAAACATCAATAAGTCCCAAAACTATTTCATCTCACCACTCTTTCAAGGCATTGACATCCTGTTAATCAAGGATTTCTCAGAAGGAAAGAGAAGTCAGTGAAAAGTCATGGTCATCATTGCATCACATGTCCAAGGATGACATGTCTGGGCATGTATAAGTACTTGGTATTTGCAAACAACAAACTCCAGACATTTGGCATTTGTATAACCCGGTTCCAGATCTGTTGGTGCGATCTTGACAACTCCTATGGTCATTGTCAGGCACAACAAATGGCAAGACAGCGCAAACAGATGTGGGACCAGTCTAGTTTTGGATGCTCCACATTGTGTTTCAGGGATTTCAAACCAACAAGGCATTCATTAAACATCAATTACAGTACCCTTCTAACGATATTGGCCATATTAAGATAGATTTGAGAATGCTCCATACTGCTCTAAAATTACAGAACCCAGGGGCACCAACACACCCCTCACTCAAACGACAGGTCTGCTATCCAGTCTCCATGGCCATATTAGCTAGCACTAGGCTGCTGTATCTCTATACCAGTGTTGTTTATGCCATGATTCTCTGGTTTGGTGGATAACGCATTAGCACAGTACCAGTAACTGTTGCAAGAGGCTAGGTGATGGATGGCCATGGCGTGAGTGAGGACCCCCAGCCCTCCTCAGGCGTCTGGGGGTGACCCATTACAACTTTTCATTAAAACGTCTGCCCGACGACCGGCCTTGATTTGACCATAATTTATGATGCCATTATGGGCTAATTAGTGCCACAATCCCTGTGCCCTGTTCAGATCAGCACAGCACACAGTTAGCGCTCTTGGGCACAGGCACACGGCTACCTGTCTACCTCTAAAGCTAGTAACAAAGACTATATTATCAGTCATGCTACATTGTAAATCATAGAAAGGGTTAGACAGTTGAACTCAACTCAATATGTATTCAGAAGTGATATTCTTCAATAATCAATGGGTATATATCACTAATTTAAATGATCAAAAGCTGCTGTAAGTATCACAGAGCAAAAAGTAGCTGCTTTATATCCTCAAAACAACTGAGAGACCACTAGAAAGTGAATTCCTCTATCAGAATTTTAACAAGCTAGAAGGAAAACCAGCCTCAGAATATCATATTTGTTGTTTCACCTTCATTCATCTACAGTACATATATCTTATATACCAGGTCCAAGAAAGCAGCAGAGACATATTAGAGACATGTCTGGTCCTATAGACGGCAGCACTCAACATCTCCTCTATCTGCATCAAGTGAGCTAGAGCAGCGGGGCAAGACTAAAGATGACTGTCCTCTCCTCTCCAGCTTATCTATAAGAAGAGGGGATCTCATCAAAGCCGGAGCACCCAGGCGTGAAAGTCAATCCACTGCACGCTTGTGTTTTATTTATTCATTAGTGACACGAAGCTTAGCAAAGAAGAGAGAAAAAGATAAAGTTCCATTCAAATAAGCACGGGGTCCCTGGAGCAGAGAGTGGGAGTGCCGGTGCTGGAGGGTGGGATGGGATGACTTCTTTTAATTTGGGGACCCCTCGGGGGAAATCGTGCCTGTGCACCCGCAATTACGACAGTCACCAGTGAAGCGTGCACGTGAAGAAGAGGAGCAAAATATCAGGATAGAGACAGAGAGAGGAAACGATTTGAAGTATTATCATTTCAAGTCTTATCCTAGCCCCACTACTACAGACACACACACACACACACACACACACACACTCTGTGGCTCATTTCGGAAATGATAAATGTAAGCAATGCATAGGTAATCTATTACTGTTAACTGACAGTTTTGGTGGTGGGGGGAGAGGGCATGATCATCATCACTGGCTAATTATCATCATATTATGGGCGCTACGTAACCCCATATTAGGGTGAGTGCCCTTCATTTCAGTGAAAAAAAAAATATTGCTAACCTCTGTAATAGCGATACACAGAAACCATTTAACTCACCCCAGGGGGATGCCTTGAGCTAATCAATGGCCACTTTGACGGACAAAATGGCCGCCTTTCAAACAATCGCAATCCGCCGCTTTAGACAGTCACATTGCGTCGTCCCTCCAGTAAGGTTGGAGAGATAAATAAACAGAACAAAGCATGCCAAATGAACTTGTGCATATCATTAGCCACATGACTGAGATATGAGATAAACAAAGAGATTCACATTTTCATATCTTGACTATAAAGCACCATTAGCATGTCTCGAAATACTTTAGAAGCTAACCGTGAAAGTTGCTTTTTTGGCTGCATGTTTTAAGAAGTTGATTGTTTTGGAGAATATTGTGGCATGAATTGGAAATCAAAAATACTTAGGAAATATTTGGCACATCAGGAACCATACCCTCCCCAAATCTTATTCCGCAATACCTTTTTTCTCTGAGTCAGGTAAAACCAAATTCATTTAACTAGACGATATAACCATAGATCGTATATGGATGACTCTCCTAAGTCAACCTGGGGTTTTTGATTTTAAGAAAATCATCATTCTTGAGTTTCAATTTCATTCCCCAAATCTGTTTTTCACAAATTCCCCTCCGGCCATATTGCACCTGCCTAAGTCATCTTTATTGCGGTGGCTCTCCGATGGCCCCTCTGCATGGTAAAGTGGAACCCCCAGGCCCTGTATCGCCTCCGGCTCATATTGAGAGACACCAAAGTGAAGATCCTCTCAACAGCCCATCTCAGTGAGCCGATGCACTAAGTGAGTTACCTGTCTTGGAGGCTAGCTTAGATAGAATGAAGGACTCCCATGTCAGTTATATTAACCCTCCTCTACACCCCAAACTCCTCCAACCCTCCAAAACCTCTCACCCACTCCCCTTACATTCTACCAAAAAATCCCCTCTTTCTTTTTCTCTCACCCCCAAGTAATTCTCCCTATCATACCCCCCAGCTAAATCATCTCCGCTTTGCATAATGCACTATTTAAACTGATAGCGGTGACATGAGCGGTGGAGGGCACTCAGAGGAAGATGGGATGATGGAGACAGAGAGGAAGTGATAGGGTTTTATTCTCTTCCCGGTCCTTCCTGAGTGCAGCCCGGGGACGTGCACCTGAAGCGCTGACCTCTGTGACAGTTATTATCCGCAAGGTCACGGACCGGACCCCTGTCCCACGAGCCGGACACAAACCCTCCTAATGTAGTCCCCCACTGGGCCTGCCCCCCTCGCCGCACCCCCATCTCCCCCTCGCCTACTCTCAGCACCAGCTCCTCCCTCCTCTCACTGCCGTTCCTCCATAGAGATATAGAGGAGTAGCAGAGAGACAGGGAGCTATACGGTACGTGGCACCATTCTGATGAGGCTGTCAGAGAAAGAGAGAGAATCTCTCCCGCTCTTTCTCATCATAGATTTATACTGCTGTGGTTTGCCTGAATAGTGGTGGTTCCTTCCTAGGATAACGGCTGAACTAAGGGCTCAATAAATTTGATACCGTCGTTATAAATGATGAAAACGGTGTTACATTGAATTATGTGATTACTGTATCTCTATACACAGTGTACAAAACATTAAGAACACCTTCCTGATATTGACCCCCCCGCCCCCCTTTTGCCCTAAGAACAGCCTCAATTTGTCAGAGCGTGGACTATGCAATGTGTCAAAAACATTCCCATGTAGACTCCAATGTTTTCCACAGTTGTGTCAAGTTGGCTGGATGTGGTGGACCATTTTTGATACACACTGGAAACTGTTGAGCATGAAAAACCCAAACCGGTGCGCCTGGCACCTACTACCATACCCCATTCAAAGGCACTTCAATCTTTTGTCTTGCCCATTCACCCTCTGAATGGCACACATACACCATCATTGTCTCAAGGCGCTAAAAAATCCTTCTTGAACCGGTCTCCTCCCCTTCATCTACACCAGTGGTAACCAACTGGTCGATCTTCAAGGCATTACTAGTCGATCACCAAACATTTCTGTAGTAAAAGCCAACGATAAAGGCTTACGCTCCTTTTTTTTGTTCATGTAAAAATAATATTCAGCACTGTCAACATTTGTATTTATTTTTTATTTTTAACCCCCCTTTTCCTCCCCAATTTCGATCTTGTCTCATCGCTGCAACTCCCCAACGGGTTTGGGAGAGGCGAAGGTGGAGTCATGCGTCCTCCGAAACATGACCCGCCTAACCGCGCTCCTTAACACCCGCCAGCTTAACCCGGAAGCCAGCCGCACCAATGTGTTGGAGGAAACACCTTTCAACTGCAGGCACCCGGCCCGCCATAAGGAGTCGCTAGGGCGCGATGAGCCAAGTAAAGTCCCCCCCGGCCAAACCCTCCCCTAACCCGGACGACACTGGACCAATTGTGCGTCGTCCTATGGGATGTGGCACAGCCCGAGAATGAACCCGGTCTGTCGTAACGCCTCTAGCACTGCGATGCAGTGCCTTAGACCACTGCACAACTTGGGAGGCCCCTGTCAACACTGTTTTAAAAACATAAACTTTACTTCTCCCTACTTCCACTCACGCTGCAGCTGAAATGAATGAGTAGCCAAGTGTATCGATAGGCCTGCGTTTTATTATTAGCAGCTCGTCTATTTTAATATGAGGATGCAGTGCGACTGGAGTTTTGCCATCAAGCGGAAGACGCTGTCCCCTCTCTCTGGTCAGTCTCACTGGAGATAAGGAGAGATCAGGGGCCGTGAGAGGCGGACCCTCTGCTGCTCTCTCCCTCCCTCCGCTCAGACTAATGCTGTGTTCAAAACAACTGGGAACTTGGAAATCTCCGACTTCAGTGCATTCAAAGACAATTGGGAACTCGGAAAAATACTACAGTTGCTCGGAAATCAAAATTCCAAGTAGGAAATCTTTATATAGGTCCGACCTGAAGATCACGGATATCATGATTTTACCTCATTTTTTCCCCGCATTCTCAGTTGTCTTGAAAACACCATGACAATCAGATGCAGGTACCATCAGTCCAGTAAAATAAAAAAAGCTAATTATTTCAATTTATGCTCAGCTGTGCCTCACAAGTGCTACACGAACTGATCTATTTTGTGATATGGTTTTAGAAGCACAATATCGGGGGGGGCCAAGCATATAGCCAATATGCTGTGATAATGTATTAGGCCTACTGCACAAACCTTATTCCTACACAACATTTTTAAGTCATGTTCGAAGTGGTAGATCTCGGCTTGCATTTTACCTGTGAAAGTGATCTTGAAGGGAGCATAGCTTTCATCTAGTCAAGCTATGTCATGTTCATAATGTTTTCTACACTCAGTGTATTTTACTATATTTCACGACATGTATACAATGTATACAATACAATATGCAAGAACATGATTTCTTAAAATAGTTTAAAAACTACTTAAATTCAACTAATTAAAATCAGAAAAAAAACATTATCTAAATGTGTTATACGCTACTCTGAGAGGAGAAACAAAAGAGGAAGACAGTTCAAGAAAAGACAACTTTATATTCCAATCGAGAAGTGTGGGCAGAGACACACAACACAACCTCATGAATTCAAATAGCGGCTGCCCCAGAACGGCAACGTCGTCTCTCCTCCCTCTCCTTCCTGCTGCTACCAATTTTTATTTTCCATATGGGTCCTTAAATGGAAAATGGAACTCATTGCGTGCCCTTCTTTCTCTCCCAGCTCCCCCCTGGAGACCGAGGCGGTCAAAAGTCAAGGAAATTCAGATTCCGCTCCAAAACAAACCAAACAGCTCAACCGTTCTATAGGTAACTGGGTAAACTCCCCCCCCCCCCCCCCCCCCCCGACAGATTCCATACTATTCTAAATGGTAATTATTAGTTTATTCGACTTGACTGCCACAATGCAAAAGACAAAGAGAGAGAAAAAGGAAGGGAGGAATGAGAGAGAGAGTGAGAGAAACAAAGACAGAGACAGAAACACAGAGAGTAAGAGGAAGGAAAGGAATCGACTGAAAGACGCTAAGAGAGAAAAAGAGCGAGATACAGGGAAGAGAGAGCGAGAGTGAGAAAAAAACAGAAGATATGTAAATAGGGAGTCAGAGTTCAGGAGGAAGCGGTCTGAATAATGCTGGGGCCCTGTGACCTGAGGGCTGGGTGTTTGGGGGCCGAGGGGCCAGTGGCCATCTCTCAGTGGTTATTATTATGTTTGGGAGAGGTCATCAGTGTGTGAGGAAAGAGGGCTCTCTCTTGGAAGGAGCCCGGGGAATGAGGAGAGTTGAGGGCCAGCGGAGGGCACGGCGAGGGTCACTGGCTGTCGTTAGCGATGCAACGATGCTAGCGACGCTCACCTCATCTTTAAGTTTGTTCCACCCCTGTCTGTCTATCTTCACTACTATAACTCAGGACTTACTGGGCAAAGTACCATTTGTTTGGAAGTAGTGTACGCACATCCAGTAAATTGCAGGTGCAGCATACAAAAAAAGTACATAAAGAAGCATAGGTAAACTGTTGGTTGCTCTTGCAGTTTTATTGCGCAACATATCAATTACACCTCCTGAATTTTCAGTTCCAAATACTTTCCCCTGGTAACTTCAGTTCAGTGTAAAGTAACTCATAATTGATCATGAATCTGCTTTTAAAGATTGAATTTTATTATGGCTCTTCATTGATCACGGTCGTGCTCTATCCGGGATGTGTTCCATAAGGGAATGATCCAGGCTGGAGAAAGGCTTGAAGAGAAAAAAAGAGAGAGATCTTGAGATGAATGACAGCAGAAGGGCTCTTACACAGCAACAAATTCATGACACAGCGCCTGGCCGGCCTGTCCAAAAACACGCAACGCAGAGATTAGAAATCATCTCCGCTTACGAAAGACTCAAAAGACGACAAAAGGTGTTATTTTCATTGAGGAGATGGAGCCGAGCCCCGTAGGCGCCAAAAGAGCCCGGGTCCGTTTCATTGTCAAGCATTTCTTTTATTTTCTTTTCCCTCCAACAACACCCTGCTCTTTATCAGCACAATTACGCCACAAACAGTCTCATCACGGACCCAACTGTCCTCTCCAATCGGCTCTATTTCCACAGGCAACCTAATTAGTTCTAAAGAGAGAGAGAAACGAGGAGGAGAGGAAAGGAGCCACAGCTATCATGTCCATCTGTGTGTGTTTGCGATGGTGATTGTGTGTTGTGTGTTTCTCGTCCCACTCTTTTTTTTGCGTTCTTTTTTTTGCTGGAGAAATAAAGAAAGCCTTCAAAGGAGTGATTGTGCTGCGTTGGGGTTGAAGTGGTCTGTTGGTAAGCGGCAGCGGGGCGAAGGCGGACAACACAACACAACAAACATGGCGGGATCTAATCAGGGCCCTGGCTAATGTAAACAATGTCATTTTTTGCCCTTAATGAGCCAATTTTCCTCGGATACGAGAGGCTAACAATTGGGGCAGCGGCTTTGATGTGTTTCATTTGAAGGTTTGTTTGTGATCGCTGGCACTTTTGTTGGAAGCCCCGCGCGGGGCCCCTTTCATCTCCCTGCTTGAAAAGGGAGAGAGCCACGATGCACGTCTGACTTTGGTGCAAAAAAAAGAAAAAGAGAGAAAGAAAAAATAGATGACAAACACCCCCTTTTTTCAATAAACAATCTCTCATCAGCTGACCTGCCCCCTCCCTCCTACTCATCCTAGCCTCCTCAGAACACACATACAACGGTGATGTCCAGAAATAAAACAACGCGGCCGAAGCCAGGGTCGGGTGTCTATTGCGATCAAATGCCGTGCTCATTAAAAGGCGCCCCAGTGTGTGTGGAGGCTTCATTAACATGGCGCTGACAAAAGGTGACGCAGACCAAAGAGGCAGCCGGCGGGCCAGGTGTGTGTGGCGCGGCGCCTTTCATGACCGCAACGAGCTTGGACTCCAAGCCGACACTGACCAAGAACAGGCTTGTTCCGGTGGCGGTGAGAGAGGGACAGAGGGAAACAGAGAGAAAGAGAGGGAGACAGAGAGAAAGAGAGAGGGGGAGACACAGAGAAAGAGAGAGGGGGGAGACAGAGAGAAAGAGAGAGGGGGAGACAGAGAAAGAGAGAGAGGGGGAGAGAAAGAAAGGGAGACAGAGAGAAAGAGAGGGAGTCAGAGAGAAAGAGAGAGGGGAGAGAAAGAGAGGGAGACAGAGAAAGAGAGAGGGGGAGAGAAAGAAAGGGAGACAGAGAGAGAGAGATAGAAGGGGAGACAAAGAGACAGAGAGAGGGGGAAGACAGAGAGAAAGAGAGAGGGGGAGACAGAGAAAGAGAGAAAGGGGGAGAGAGAAAGAGAGAGAGGGGGAATGAAAGAAAGGGAGACAGAGAGAAAGAGGGAGTCAGAGAGAACGAGAGGGAGACAAAGAGAAAGAGAGGGAGACAGAGAGAAAGAGAAGGAGAGAAAAAGCAAAAGAGAAGGGGAGAGGTAGGGAGAGAGACACGGAGAGAGGGAAGTAGAGAGAGAGAAAGAGAGAGGGATGGATACAGAGAGAGAAGGAGAGAAATAGAGAGGTATATGGAGATAGTGTGTCAGGGTCAGAACCTCATCACAGTCATCCTCTCATCTGTACATCATCACTTAGTATTCATAAATGAATCAGTGAAAAGAGGGATATTTTGATCTGATCTCGCACAGAGCATTTTTCTAACACAGTTCCTGACCCAGACTAAAATATATCATTATGTTTGATGTCACTATCAATGTGTCATTCCATTACCAATTACCAGAATGAACATACACTAAATACGTGACTTGTTCCTTTTAACCACTAGTGGAGCGAAGGGCCTATCGTTCTATTTCATTCATATTGCACAATGATTCAACTTTTTACCCAAGCTCTTCTGTGAATCACCTATACTAAACGCAGTCAACTTTCTAAGTTGGAGAGTTGGGACAAAAATAAAAAGAATGTGTGTGAGAGAGAGAGAGAGAGAGAGAGAGAGAGAGAGAGAGAGAGACAAATAGATGAATATATAATGTTAGAGGGTTGGCGGTAGGAAAAGCTGGGTTGGATGTCCAAAGGCGATGGGAGCCTGTGTGTCCAGGCCTGTTCCAATCAATCAGTGTAGTGGAGGTGAAGTAAACTCCAGGCTAGTCAGCCCAGGACCCAGAACACACCTCTCTGCCCATGAGTCAGGGGCCCTCTGGGGCCACACACACCATACCTGCCGGGCCCTGCAGTAACCAGCTGTCAAGTCTGCAACTCCACGTGTGCCCCCACGTCTGTTTATTGGTGTGTATGTGTGGGAGAGAGGGTGGGGGGTTGTTTGTGTGTGTGTGTGTGTGTGTGTGTGTGTGTGTGTGTGTGTGTGTGTGTGTGTGAGTTAGTCCAGGGAAAGAAACAAAGTTGTATGGCTCAGCTGGTGAATTGGGAGGGCTGAGAGACCCTTAAGGGTATATAAGGGGTGAAGGAGATTACCAATAATGCTATATTAACCCCCCCCCCCCCCCCCCCCCCCCCCACTATCTTCTAGTACTAATCGACTAGAAACAGCCTGCCAGGTGTGTGACTGGTCAGACTATCCTGTGGCGCTTCTGAAAATGCACACACATAAACAAACTCACACACACATCGAGGTACACCACAAAAACAGCACGATCCTCCTCCGTGGCTCCTGTCAAAAACATGCACTCCCTTATCAAACAGTCCGTGCTCAATCTGAAGTCATACAACATCCGAGTCCCTCAAAGAATCCTTTCCAAATCCGTTTCAACGTAACAATTTGTGAAATAACAGTCGGACTACCCTGAAAAATGAGACAACTTACTGCACTAACTTCCAGGGCATGACTTAGGAAACTCCCCCAGCCAACCACAGAAGAAATGCTGAAAAACAAAGCTGTTCGGGGGAAAATCAATAATGTCTTGTGATATGAACCATTTCCCCACTGGATTTTCCTTTGCTCTGCACAATCTTCCCTGTGCCCCTGAGGCATATAGCAGTACTTTGTTACAGTGTTGTAGCTGTGAGCCTTGGAGACCGCCTTGCTGTGCTGGAGCATATTAGCCAGGCCCATGTCAAACAGGGCTAAAGCTGGCCTGGCATGGGAGAAATGTGTCTGTCCGCTCGCTGGGCAGAGAGAGAGAGGGAGGGGGTTAGAGAGAGAGAGAGAGAGAGAGACAGAGACAGTGAGATGGAGAAGAGATTTGGGGGGAAATGTCCTGATCAAAAAATGCATGTGGAGATTGGGCAAACTTCACCTTTGTTCAGGCCTACAACTTGATAGTGTTTCAGTAAAAGGCCAATAGTGAAATTCTATCGTTGTACCATTAAAAGGTAGGCTATGTATCGTCACAAGCTATGAAATCACTTTTTTACAGCAATATGGTGTCAGATCTGACAGTGAAAGACAGACAGCTGGGAGAGCTGCACGGCAGCAGAATGAGAAGGGGTGACAGAGGAGAGAAGGCTGACAAGTTCACAGGTGATGGCTATTTAGAGGGCTATTCCCCCTCACCGCAGAAGCCATGACTTGAACACTTCTCATTTTCTTCTGTTTATTTCCCCCTCTCTCCGCAGTAAATTTGTTTGCTTTGCATAATACTATAGTGTGGTGGAGGGATCGTGGTGTGGTAGAGGGATCGTGGTGTGGTAGAGGGATCGTGGTGTGGTAGAAGGATCGGGGTGTGGTGGAGGGATTGTGGTGTAGTGGAGGGATCGTGGTGTGGTGGAGGGATTGTGGTGTGGTGGAGGGATTGTGGTGTGGTGTGGGGACCATCTCTGACCCCCTCTCCCAAAGTACCCCATCCCCTCCCTCCTCCTAACCCTGTCCCCCTGCCCCCTCTATTCTCCCCCTCCTCCTCCCCCCTAACTCACCGCCCCTCCACGCTCCCTGTCCCCCTCTCTCCAGGAGGCAGTTGTCAATCATGTGCTTCTCCCAGAATCCCTCTGGAACTCATTGTGCCCGCCGGTCGCCGGCGGAGGCGAGCGCCTGCGAGGCAGCGGAGAGCCGCAGATGGAGGGAGCGCTGTCAATCATTGTCACTAATTATTAATTTCTGTCACTCAGCCCCTGTGGCTACGACGCGCTCCAGCTCTCCCTCCCTCCTTCTCTCGCTTAGTCTCTCTCTCCCCATTGCTTGCTCTCGGTCCCTCTCCCTCCCACTCAGTCCCTCTCTCCCTCCCATCTCACTAGCCAAGTCCCTCTCTTTCCCTCCCTCCCTCCCTCTCCATCTCTACTTGCCTCTCCCAGCGGTGAGTTGATTTGGTATGCCACCCCGGCAACTGCAAAGTTCAACCTTTCATTATGTGGCGCACACACATAACACTTTCTCCACCCGGGTCAGTCCCCTTGACTCGCTGCTTCGCCTTTTAATTGTATGCTGCATGCCCTCCACCCCTCCATCCCCACATCATTGTTCCTTACGGAGTGGAAAAAGAGAGGGAAGACCTGGTGGTTATGTTGAAAAGTCCCAGCCGTTGTGTTGGTTCAGGTTTGGATTTGATTTTGATGAACTCGCCGCCCGTTTCAATTTGCACGCGTGTGGCTTTGGAGCTCTGATGTCATTTGATGGTAAGGAAGGATCGTGACCTTGTGTGTTTAACTGAAGCAACACTGGTCCACTTCCTCTAAAAGGTTCTGATCTGTTTCCTCTCTCCTCATTACCGGAGGTGGTGGCCGGGCAGGGAGAAAGGCTGATCCGCAGTTAGCAAAGACACACACACACACACACACACACAGAGGTACGCACACACACATTTGTGCATGTATGCAAGCACACACATCCATTTATCCACACACACCGTTGTTCTCCTCCTCCCCTCTCTCCATCTCCACCTCCTCCCTGGATTACTATTCGGGACGGGGCCATGGCCCTGTTCTAATGAGGGGCAGAGGCAGGGGTTAGCTGGACATCAGTGATCCCTGAGCTCTCCCTCTTCCCTCCATCCACACACCCAGTGCCACAAATCCTGCATTAGCCCTCCTCTACCCCTAACCTTCTGTCTCTCAACCCCTCCCTCCCTCGATCGTTCGCTTCCTCCCTCCCTCCTCGGCGTCTGTCTGTCTCTCTTCCTCTCGTGTCTATCGTTCCCGGTCCCCTCTCTTTCCTCTCTGACATCTGTTACTTTTCTTTCACTTCTCCTTTTTCCTTCGCTCTCAGTCCTGTTTTTCTCCCTCTCCTCCCTCTGCTCCTCCTCCTCCCTCTCCATCACTTCTTCATTGTCATTCCTCTTCTTTTCTCATCTGATCGTCTCTTCACTCCCTTCATTCCTCTCTCTTTCTTTCTCTCTCTCTCTCTGACCCTCTCGCTCTCTTCATCACAACAGTGTTTGTGTGTGTCTCCCTACTCAGCACCTCTGTGGAGACAGGGTTTATTGGGGTAATGCATTTATCACTGCAGCAAGGCAGGGCCTCACCTCCTTCTTTGAACTGGTGAGTAATGAAAATGGGATCATTTCTGACAACACCTACTGTGGTGTGTGTGTGTACAAGCTTGAACCCTCACACACAGAAACAAACATCCACTCAAATACACAGAGAAAGACACGCATTGGCGCACACACACACACACAAATAAATGCACACTCAAACAAACACATAGAAATGGCATGTGTTAGCACACACACCTACACACATAGCCCCATGAGTCAGTCATGCTCCCAACTTAAGGTGGTGGACTGAGTTTAGTGAACATGCACCACATTTTCCCTGTTCTCTATTCCATTTAAATACATCTGCAAAGTAATACATTCATTCATTTGAAATTGCATTTTAAAGAAGAAAAAAAGAAGGTTGCTCTGCAATTTGGTTACATTTATCAATCTTAAATTGTAAGGAAATATTTTGTGCTAAATAAAATGTCAGTCTGTCCGAAGGTGGTGGACTGTTTAAAATGTGCATTGTGCCCCTATTCTATTTAACATGTCTTCCGCAAGTTTATTAACTGACGTGAATTATATGTGCTTTCATTCTCTTGTTTAAAATAAAAATGCAACAGTGGATTTCATTGTCTAGCTAATTGTGGGACGAAACAGATGTGTAAATTGCTCACCAATTACACAACACTTCAGGGTATGCAATGAAAGGTCCCCGTTATCTGTCCTCTGTGCGGTTTAACTTGTCGTTCTTACATCACATTTTTGACTTGAATATAGCGGGTGTTATGTGTTCCAATGCTGAGCCCACAAGACATGTTATTAATTGCTTGACCACTAACATCAGGAAGCCTCTATACCATATCTAAACATGAAATGTCTAATTTAGGGATGAAAAAATAACTATTTACACCTTCTTAAAATAAAGCATTAGGACAAACCTGAGAACTAGAAAAGGGGAAGAATGTGTTGAATTTTGTGCCAATCGCCCCAGTTGGTTTACGAAAAAAAAACAGGTAAGGACTAGGGGGCGATTGCCAGGGGTGCTTGTCCAGTCTCATTCTATTTACTTTTGAGTTGGGGATTTTTTTCCTACGCAGCTAAAACGATCCCATCACCACAGGTGTTAAAGCCGGGCTCTGATTGTCCGTGACAGAGTAAACATCACGAGGGCTTCAGGAACGTCAAACTCTGAAAGACAGACAAAGGTCGGGGCACGCCTGACACTAAAGTTCCATCAAAACAACACAGAGCTTTGAAAACAACCGAAAACCTACTTCTAACAACAACAAGCCCAAATACATCGATACGATACTACCTGTACGTCCGTGTTCTACCTCCATGCCCAAATGATTGCTAACGTGCAGTGATGACAAATACACTATCTGCTGTTACTAAACCTCAAACTGGAGTATTGCTGACTAATATGCCAAAATGTGCAGAAAAACTGGGAAATGTGTTGTGCTGCGGATGCCGGTGATATTTGGTATTCATATGCCCCTCGAGGTGTGCCCACGAGCCATGTGTGAGAGAAAGGAGAGGAGGGAACTGGAGGAGAATTGCCTCTGCAGTGTTGAGGACGCCATTAACGCTCGCTGATCGCTCCCCCACATTTAAATAACAATACTGCAGTGAGGGGAAACCACTGGTGTGGATCCAAGCTGCAAAACACCCAGGAGCTCCAGGCCTATCTTCCGCTGTTTCTGTGTCTGTGTGCGCGTGCGCACGTTCAAATGTGCGCACATGTGAATCCATCCGTGTGTGTGTGTGTGTACTTGCGTGTCGGGGTTTGCGCATGCATATGTGTGTGCATTGAGTAAGAGTGGGTGCACAGCTCAAAGGGCCTATAGTCCAATGCTCTGCACAAATTTCAGGGCCATACCATTAGCATGCACAGGTGGATCTTGTGTTAACGTGTTCCTGTGTGTTGCTTGCCTGGCCCCAGATACTGTATAAGGAGCAGGAGCTAGAGGCTGAGACTGGACCAGTGGATGCAATGTATGCAGGCTGGGCTCTTGTCTGTGTCTCCATGCCCTAGACCTCCTCTCTCAGTCTTGCTTCCTATTGGTCTCTCTCCCTCTCTCTACTCTACTGTGTTACGTATCACCACCTCTCCGTCCACATTCACGTCCCGCTCCATTCCTCTACCGTCATCTTCCTCTGTCCCACGGCTGGTTACATGTAGCTGCTCCCGTTTTCATGGGCACGCACGCACACACACACACACACACACACACACACACGCACACGCACACACACCCACGCGCACACGGCGGCAGGATGCAATCTGTCACACTCACTTCTCACTTGCACTCTCTCAGTGTGTTGCCCCTGGAAGGCTCTGAGGGGCAAACACACACACACACACACTCTCTCTCTCTCTCTCTTAAATAAAGAAGAATAAAGAAGACAGATCGCTTCAGAGGAGAATACTAAGTATACTACCAGACTACAAGAAGCTCATCAGTTCAACAAGAGAGTTAGCTTTAGAGCAAAATAGAGAAGGCAGAGACCCAGGGATAGAGACTAAGTATGGGATGTGGTGGGGGTGGTGTCTTGCAGTGCCATTTGAATGCACGGCTCCAATAGTTACCATGGAGAGACTGCACTTCACACAGCATCAGGACATCGCTCTACTGGATGTCCATGCTGCTGCTTCACAGTGCCATAGAAGGGTGTGTGTGTGTGTGTGTGTGTGTGTGTGTGTGTGTGTGTGTGTGTGTGTGTGTGTGTGTGTGTGTGTGTATGTGTGTGTGTGTGTGTGTGTGTGTGTGTGTGTGTGTGTGTGTGTGTGTGTGTATCAGGGCTCCATGGTTCTCATTACGGTTTCCCTGTAATGCGCTCCTCTTCCTGAGAAGACCCAGCAGCATATGACTCCTATGTCTCATGTGCTCACATACTGGCCTGTCTTAGAAAAAGGCCTCCCCACGACTGCACTGAATCCTTTAAAATATATTGCCTTCTTAAACTGGATTTGAACATGGTTTTTCCGCGTTTCTGTGTGAGAGAGGGAGACCATAGAGTTTACCCTCATTTTTAACCTTGACTTTAGACACCAGTATTCCCAACAGAAGGTTCCACAACAGAAAGCAGGTACATTAGCCTGACGTGATACTGTTTGTCCTCCTTTAACGAAACACAAAAACACACAGCCACATACATCTCCAATGAGGCTGATCACTGACATCTAAGCAAGGCATGACGTCATAGTGAAGGTCTGTTTCCAGTCACACTGATTAAAGAGAGAGAGAGAGAGGATTTAGAATGCAGGGCTGGAGGGGGTACAGTAGTGCCCTGATTAGTCTGGTAGCAACGGTGTCAGACACTCAGCGGGGGGGTGTTTGTGTGCGTATGTGTGTGTAGTGTGTGCGCAAGCGTCAGTGGTGGTTGAGGCTGAACTACCGTAGTGACGCTAATGAGTAAAGAGAGGCCTACTGCAAAGATCTGCTTCCTCACAAGTAACTGGATTTGTCATTCACCTGTGGAGATTCAAAGACGATGGGAGGAAAAGTAGCACCGCAGAGACACCTTCACTCCTCCATCATAGACCACAATCTGTCTGTCTGCCTCGCTTTCCCTTTCTCGCCCTCTCTTTCCCTTTCTCGCCCTCTCTTTCCCTCTCCCTCCATCTTTCCCTCTCTCCTGCTAAGGTCCGGAAACTTCCATCCAAATGTGTTCGGTCTCAGTCTAGCAAATGACTGGAGGGCTGACATTCCACTGTCAACATCCATCTCCACAATCTATATCACTGTCCCATGTCGCCACATCACACTGAGCAGAGCTAGCACACATTTGTTATACCCCAAAAACGCTGCATAACGACTCTCTCCCTCTGCCAAGCCTGTTAAACATGCTGCTACATCCCCGTACGGTCCCATTTTGGTTCTCCAAATGACCAGGACATCCTTGGTGAAGTGGAAACTGCATATGTTATAAACCCAACACCAGATGAGACTCGGAGAGGATGCAATATAGTTTTCATGATCTCCCTGAATACTGAGCGAGAACTGGGTGAGTGATCCAAATGCCTAGCGGTAACTACACTGGTCATGCATACTCAAGCGCACACACTCACACACACACACACACACACACACACACACACACACACACACACACACACACACACACACACACACACGCGCGCACACACACGCGCACACACACACACTTGGAGGAGTATGGAGGTGCTCAGACGAGTGTGAACAGGCAAGTCTAGTCCGAGTGATAATCTAGTTCTTCTCTAGTGTGTTTCATTAACTTTGCACACGCAGACATGCATCCACCCACGTACTCGCTCACACACACGCGCAAGTGCATGTGTAAACACACACACTCTCATATCCCCTCCACCCACACACACGCACACCACTTCACTCCCTCCACACACACAGACACCACTTTACCCCCTCCACACACACACAAACACAGGGCTGCCTGTCTGTCTGTCTCCCGGCCTGTGCCTGCATTCAGTTGTATCTGCATGAGGCTGAGATAATGGCATCTGTCACTGCTCCTTTTGTCACTGTGGCTGCTGCTGCTCTGCTACTGCCCATTAGCTGGCTGTTGTCTGACTGGCCCAGCACTACATGGTCTACTGACTGACCAGCCACGGAAATACAGGAGACGGCTGCCTCTACCTCCCTCTCTCTCCTCTTCCTCTTTCCCCCTCCAGTGCAGGGTCAGAGGGTGGAAGGGGAGAGGAAATAAGGCAAGGGGGTTTGTCAGTCAGAGCCCAGATATAGGTGCTCCTGCCCCTCAACTGAGACCCATGTTTCAAGGCTACTGAACATGACAACACTGAGTTGCAGTGGCATCATTTCAGGGTATCTATATAGGAGAACAGGGGAATCGTGTACCAAGTCGACTTCTACTTTCAAATGAGTACAAATGTTATTCCACGTACTTACTACTTTTGTTACATAACGTTATTGAATTGTAATTACTCTGATATAAGGCTGATCTAATATAAAAAGTGACTGCTGATTTTAAAACCATACAATCCTAATGAATGAATCCTAATTTGCTTGAATACTACAGTACACACTGTGAGGATGTGTTGCCTTACAACGGAAAGAAATCAATTAACTACTTTCAACATTTGTCAGAAATTCCAACATGCCTACCAGAGGCGACATCATTTCCTCCTCATCACGTCTAATACTAACACACAGATCAAAAAGAGAGTTCACCGGAGTTAGAGCTTTATTAAGGGTTTCACTGACTGTATCGTGGCTACAACGACAGCGCACGCACATAAGAGAAAGGTTCAACTCGACTTTCCATTGCATTGCGAGTGAACGCACGAGTGTGTGACATCACAGACAGGCAAAAGTATGTTCTGCTGGTTTAATTTCATTATTGGGTGAGTTTCCTTATTAGATGGTGAGGAGAAGACAAGCGCCGGTTTTGATAAAACAAGGCAATTTCAGGAGCTGCTATGGTGCCAAATTACAGCCGTACATCAAAGCTGCTCTCTCTCTCTGTCATTGTGCAAGTCTGTGATGTTAACATTTGATTTGCATGTTGCCCACCACTGTGAGAGTGTGGGTGAGGATGGGATATTAGTGACTCGGGAAGATGAAAACGTAGACACTACTGCCATCTAGAGACTGAATGGAAGTGCTACGGGGATTCTGGAGCATGAAATGTGTCAATGTTTACAGCGGTCATGTCAGCCTGCCTGAAATTGTTTTAAATGGGATTGATTGGAATATAATCCACATTATGTTGGACAGTAAAGGTTTGTCATTAATAAAGATCTGTTGCTGTGCCTTTCATCACTATATTTTGTTTTGCTTATAAACTGGAGAGCTTAGCAGGTACATATCAACATAGGCCAGCATCATACATAGGCCTATGTACTTACAGTGCATTCAGGAAGTATTCAGACCCCTTGACTTTTCCACATTTTGTTACGTTACAGCCTTATTCTAAAATGGATTTAAAAAATACTCATCAATCTACACACAATACTCCATCATGACAAAGCAAAAACAGGATTTTAGATTTTTTGGTAATTTATTCTAAAAAATTATAACAGAAATACCTTATTTACATAAGTATTCAGAACCTTTGCTATGAGATTTCAAATTGAGCTCAGGTGAATCCTGTTTCCATTGATCATCCTTGAGCTGTTTCTACAACTTGGAGTCCACCTGTGGTAAATTCAATTGATTGGATATGATTTGGAAAGGCACACACCTGTCTATTTAAGGTCCCATAGTTGGCAGTGCATGTCAGAGCAAAAAGCAAGCCATGAGGTCAAAGGAATTGTCGGTAGAGCTCCGAGACAGGATTGTGTCGAGGCACAGATCTGGGGAAGGGTACCAAAACATTTCTGCAGCATTGAAGGCCCCCAAGAACACAGTGGCCTCCATCATTCTTAAATGGAAGAAGTTTGGAACCACCAAGACTCGTCCTAGAGCTGTCCGCCCGGCCAAACTGAGAAATCGGGGGGAAAGGGCCTTGGTCAGGAAGGTGGTATTTAATGGTCACTCTGACAGAGCTCCAGAGTTCCTTTGTGGAGATGGGAGAAACTTCCAGAAGGACAACCATCTCTGCAGTACTCCACCAATCAGGACTTTATGGTAGAATGGCCAGACGGAAGCCACTCCTCAGTAAAAGGCACATGACAGCCCTTTTGGAGTTTGTCAAAAGTCACCGAAAAGACTCTGACCATGAGAAATAAGATTTTCTGGTCTGATGAAACCAAGATTGAACTCTTTGGCCTGAAAGCCAAGTGTCACGTTTGAAGGGAACCTGGCACCATCCCTACGGTGAAGCATTGTGGTTGCAGCATCATGCTGTGGGGATGTTTTTCAGCGGCAGGGACTGAGAGACCAGTCAGAATTGAGGGAAAGATGAACAGAGAAAAGTACAGATCATTGATGAAAACCTGCTCCAGGACCTCAGACCGGGGAGAAGGTTCACCTTCCAACAGGACAATGACCCTAAGCACACAGCCAAGACAACGCAGGAGTGGCTTCGGGACAAGACTCTGAATGTCCTGGCCCAGCCAGAGCCCAGACTTGAACCTGATCAAACATCTCTGGAGAGACCTGAAAATAGCTGTGCAGCGATGCTACCCATCCAACCTGACAGAACTTGAGAGAATCTGCAGAGAAGAATGGGAGAAACTCCCCAAATACAGGTGTGCCAAAAGACTCGAGGCTGTAATTGCTGCCAAAGGGGCCTCAACAAAGTACTGATTAAAGGGTCGGAATATTAATGTAAATGTGATATTTCATTATTTATTTTTTTAAATACATTTGCAAAAACAATTTTAAAAAAGTGTTTTTGCTTTGTCATTATGGGGCATTGCATGTAGATTGATGAGGGAAAAAATCTATTTAATCCATTTTGGAATAAGGCTGTAACGTAACAAAATGTGGAAAAAGTCAAGGGGTCTGAATACTTTCCGAATGCACTGTATATAGTGTACCATCATCACATCACAATGACTTTAGGTTTATGACCAATGTTGGCAGTAGAGCCCAAAAACATTGACTTCAACTTTAGCATAGTAAGCCAGGACCTCAAGTACTTTATTCACACCATACCAAAGGTCAAACCTATCTCATCTTATGAATTTTTTTAAAATAATAATAAATTCATCTTAAAACTGCAGAGCAATACCTTAAGTATTCACATAACATCAGGCTGACAGGCGGCCTATCAGCAAATTTACATTTTAGTCATTTAGCAGATCCTCTTATCCAGAGTGACTTACAGTTAAAATGCACTCATATTAAGATAGCTAGGTGGGACAACCACATATCTCAGTCATAGTAAGTACATTTTTCCTCAATAAATTTGCTATCAGCAAAGTCAGGGGGTGTTGTGGGATTATTTAGGACACGCTTTGAAGAGAGAGGGTATCAGATGTTTTTCTGAAGATGGGTAGGGACTCTGCTGTCCTACCTTTAGGGAAAAGCTGGTTCCACCATTGTGGTGCCAGGACAGAAAAGAGCTTTAACTGAGCTGAGCGGGAGCTGCCCTTCCGTAGGGGTGGCAGAATGGTGTACTCGGTTTGGGATGTAGGGTTTGACAGACCTTATATTTTGATTGTTAATGTATGATTTCAGTATGTCACAGTGACATTTTAGAATCCTTGGCATTGTCACTACAGTGGGAATGCATTATTTATCTTAAATTGGAGCCTATTTGAGGAGCTATCAAAGCAACGCGGGAAGGTTGGAAGAGAGTTTAAAGAACCGCGGGGAAGCCGTCGCCAAGATTAATGCAGGATTTTTATAAGAAATTAGAGGCTTAATGAAGTGGATAAAAAAAGCTGTCAGTGTATTATTGCATCTAAATTGTGGGGAAAGGGTGTTTAGTTGCCTCGCCTACCTCTGCACATAATGGGTCGTCAGTGGCTGTGAGGTTTATTTTAACTGGCAAGGCACTTTCGTAGCGGAGCCATTCAACTGATATTTTTTGCACAGTAAACCAGTGGGGGTTTATGGTTTGGTACATTTATTAAAAAGACCACACAATGTTGAACCACAGCAAACTCAACAAAATTTGCCATTTTTGGGCTAAGGCTTCAAATAATAGCATTGTTGAAAATGTAGGCCTATGTGTTTAGCCTATGATATTACATATGGAAAATATATACATCAAATACAGATGTTTTTAGGCATGTTATGATGTTGTTTTTTTGAAAAACGTGGTTGTCGGATTTATATACTTTGCCTTCAGCATAGGCCATTGACGAAGGCCATTGTCCTCCATCTCTCTCGGTTCGGAGCAAGTTCTTCCACAGCGAGCCAGTTGAGACCGCTCTCAGTCATCTCTTTGTCATCTGTGCCTGGGCATCTCTCCTCCAAGTGTTTCTGGTTCGATCCCTGTGGTTGTGGCTAGGGTTAAAAGCATTTGCATTGAGTCGATCATAGCCAATGTAGTCATCCCTGAAATGCATAGTGAAATGATTCAGGTAGTTTGGCAAACAACTGAATTGCAAAACCCAATGAAAAAATGAGAACAGTCATTTGGCACCATCTAACTCATTTCCAGGTGTGCCAAGAGAGCCTGGAGATTTGGCAAGCCAGCACATGAGCCTATGATACTGCACCAGATACATCATTGTGCCCTAGTCTGCCAAGTACACTACCGTTCAAAAGTTTGAAATCACTTAGAAATGTCCCTGTTTTCCATGAAAACATACATGAAATGAGTTGCAAAATGAATAGGAAATATAGTCAAGACGTTGACAAGGTCATAAATAATGATTGTTAATTTAAATAATAATTGTCCTTCAAACTTTGATTCGTCAAAGAATCCTCCATTTGCAGCAATTACAGCCTTGCAGACCTTTGGCATTCTAGTTGTCAATTTGTTGTGGTAATCTGAAGACATTTCACCCCATGCTTCCTGAATCACCTCCCACAAGTTGGATTGGCTTGATGGGCACCTCCTACGTACCATACAGTCAAGCTGCTCCCACAACAGCTCAATAGGGTTGACATCCGGTGACTGTGCAGGCCACTCCATTATAGACAGAATACCAGCTGACTGCTTCTTCCCTAAATAATTATTGCATTGTTTGGAGCTGTGCTTTGGGTCATTGTCCTGTTGTAGGAGGAAATTGGCTCCAATTAAGCGCCCTCCACAGGGTATGGCATGGCGTTGCAAAATGGAGTGATAGCCTTCCTTCTTCAAGATCCCTTTTACCCTGTACAAATCTCCCACTTTACCACCACCAAACCAACCCCAGACCATCACATTGCCTCCACCATGCTTGACAGATGGCGTCAAGCACTCCTCCAGCATCTTTTCATTTTTTCTGCGTCTCACGAATGTTCTTCTTTGTGATCCGAACACCTCAACCTTCGTCTGTCCATAAAAAAAAATCCAATCTTCCTCTGTTCAGTATCTGTGTTCTTTTGCCCATCTTATTCTTTTATTTTTATTGGAAAGTCTGAGATATGGCTTTTTCTTTGCAACTCTGCGTAGGCCAGCATCCGGAGTCACCTCTTCACTGTTGACGTTGAGACTGGTGTTTGTGTGTACTATTTAATGAAGCTGCCAGTTGAGGACTTGTGAGACATCGGTTTCTCAAACTAGACACTAATGTACTTGACCTCTTGCTCAGTTGTGCACCGGGGCCTCCCACACCTCTTTCTATTCTGGTTAATGCCAGTTTGCGCTGTTCTGTGAAGGGAGTAGTACACAGCGTTGTACGAGATCTTCAGTTTCTTGGCAATTTCTCACACGGAATAGCCTTCACTTCTCAGAACAAGAATAGACTGACGAGTTTCAGAAGAAATGTATTTGTTTCTGGCCATTTTGAGCCTATAAATGAACCCACAAATGCTGATGCTCCAGTTACTCAACTAGTCTAAAGAAGGCCAGTTTTATTGCTTCTTTAATCAGAACAACAGTTTTCAGCTATGCTAACATAATTGCAAAAGGGTTTTCTATTGATCAATTAGCCTTTTATAATGATAAACTTGGATTTGCTAACAACATGCCATTGGAACACAGGAGTGATGGTTGCTGATAATGGGCCTCTGTACGCCTATGTAGATATTCCATTAAAGAAAAACATTTATAAAAAATTTTATTAAAAGAAATCTGCCATTTCCAGCTACAATAGTCATTTACAACATTAACAAAGTCTACACTGTATTTCTGATCAATTTGATATGGCTTTAAAATGGACAAAACAAGTAGCTTTTTTTCCAAAAACAAGGACATTTCTAAGTGACCCCAAACTTTTGAACGGTAGTGTACCTAATGTCCTAAAACATCAAGTAAAACCAGAAACATTTGCTTTTGATGTGCAAGTGTTTATTTCATGTGAATGATAAAAACTTTGGCAGAACTGACAACAGTGGATTTACTATAGTCCCAAATGTCTACTATTTGCAAAAAATCGAATGAACAAAAACAGGCAAAAAAAACACCACCTTTCTTTCATTCAGGGCAGAATAATGCAATTTGGTCATTTTTTTCCCCCCAGGATTCATTTTTCATTGTTAGACCTGGTCTCCCTTACCCACAGTGAAATACAATGAGCAATGTTATGTTGAGAATAATTTAGCTTGACGACACATTATTGCATACATGCTTGGAATGGGTTTTCCTATTGGCTTCATGCTGCATTTCTTGTTTTGCGTGTGGATTGCTGTGATAAAACTGACAGAGTCCTTGAACAGAACCCACAGCTAAAGTGAAACCTTCACAAAGTTCCAACAAATGTGTACGTGAAGATAATAGCACAAAGACCAAATTCTAAATCCACCAGTGTTGTTCTATATGATACAGAGTGCCGGGAAGTGACTGAACTGGACCTGAACAAACAATTCACCTTCCACAGAACTTGTCTGCGAAGAACACTCCACATCTGTTGGCCTAATGCATTCAACCCCAACCTCCTCAGACAAACAAGAAGCAACGGCCCAACTCCTTGTGACTCTGAGACTGACCTAATATAGACACCGAAATGCTGTCCACCATCTGCAGAGCTAAAGCACAGTGGAGAAGATTTCCAAAGTCGTTGTTTCTGTCCTATACGTGCCAGACGGCGCGATGGGGGATGAGTGAATGAATCGACTAATCACGTAAGGCAGGGTTTGAAGACGTGGTGACCGGCATTTAATTGCCACCATTCTGTTTATCATTATCATAACCATCATTAAAACGATATATGCCACACAACCGGAATGTACAGATCCCATCAGAGACCTTTCCAAGTTAGACTGGTCCTAGATCTGTTTGTGCCGTCTATGCCAACTATTTTATTCATGGTCACGCTATGGCAAGACAGCACAAACAGATCTGGGACCAGACTAGCTAATTCCTAATGGCATCGGACTCCACCTGCTCGGTAAAGGGTCACGCTCAAAGAACATGTGACGTCATGCATGTAGGAGTTTCCCACATTAGTTGAAGATTGGCATAGTTGGCTAGTTGGTCTATGACAAGCATTCATGCGGGGCAGTATTACGATTGGGTGTCAGAAAATATGGCTAAACTGACTACTTTATGCATAAGGGAGATAGATATATATATCTAGAATGTGCTTGTACTCCATACATCATTTGATAGCCAAGAAAATAAGCCAGTGCAATGGGGTATTTCCAGAAGACTATATTTAGAATATTGTGTCTGTGCAAGATTCTAATGAATCAGATATCCAACTGCAACAAATTGTAGTTAGAATCTAGAATGTTGTTTCAGAATCTATAAGCATCACTGGTTAAACAGCTGGTAACAGGTTTATTTTTTAGCTCAGTTTTCCAACATGGCATAGCATTATACAGTATGACACTTCAGCAACTTTGAGCATAGGGCCTACACTGGCAAATCAACACGATGGGGTAGTCATGAATCCATAAACACCAACTATCCTCTTTTCCGGACACGCACACGCAGAACAGAAGCAGAAAAATGTGGACACTACAATCCCTTTTGCCCTCTGAGGAACCCTGTTTTCTTCAGAATTATTGAAACCGGAAGCAATGTCTTGGGCAGCATACAGGCAAGTGAGTAGTGAGAGAAAGCTTGCAACAGGCAAGCTCAATCTAAGTAAGGCCTTGAGAAAGTGTTACTATGTGCGTTTTGGATAAACACCAAGCATTTCTTAAGAGACTTCGACCCATAAGTCTGCACAGGGTTACACAACTATACTGATCCCCATACAGCCTTTGCAGTTTCTTGTCCTTATCGAGGGTTACATCAATGTTTCATTATTTTTTTTTTTTAAAGTACTTCACATGGATGAACCAGCAGCTAAAACAGACAACGATATTACCAAGCTTCCTCTGGGCTCTTGGGACTTGCAGCACGTGAGGCCTCCCTCACTGAAAGTTCCCCAATGCCAAATACGCTTTTGCTTGTGTATACCAGTCCAGTTGGACTTTCATTTCGCTGTTTTCGTGCTGAACAGTGGAATGTTCGAATGTTCCTGGTATCTCTGCATTTAGTTTCCCTTCCATCCTAGCTTTGTAAGCTCGCAGTCCTCCTTACCCTCTGAGCTTAAGGTTCAGCCCTGACTCTTCATTTGAATTTTTAGCTCTAGTCCTCTTCCTGTGATTTTTAGGATCTGGGTGCGAGAGATATGATTGGTTTACTGAAAACCCCAATCCATTAGTCTTCTCTGCACGATCCTTCCCCATCTTTATTTTAGATCTTTCTGTCCTTTCCTATCATCTCTCCGTCGGTCTGTCTGTCTGTCTGTGTTTAGACAGTGCTCCGGGGCGTGCCGTTGAGTGTCACAGCCTTGGTGCAGGGCGTGCCGGCCGCCTGGGAGCCTGTCCACGGTGTGGAAACGCCCACCTCAAACACCTCGTGGATGGCCTTCCGGAAACAGTGGAAGTTGTAGTCTATCAAGCCTGGGGAGAGATACGTGTCAATAAGAGGAAGGTATGAATCTATTTTCAATTCCGTGACCTTAAAGAGACATTGAATATCACTCAGTCGATTACTCCATAAGTCATGTATTGTTGAAACAAAGAAGAAAACGTGAATAAAGTATCACCCTATCAAGATAAACCAATAACGCCCAGTGTGAAGAACACTTACAAAAACAATGGCAAAGAATAACTAAACCACTAAAAATGCATGCTATCGCCTGAGAAGCTTGAAATTCAATTGACTCAAGACATGATTACTTCCTTCCATTGACACATCTGCATTTTGCGCTTGAGGGAGTGAAGTCACACTGGACTGAACGATAATGGGTAAGCAGCTATTGAGAGACAGATTAATACAGTAATGAGGAAATGCTGGGGTGGATGGCTTGCCTTTGCGCTCAAAGCTCTCCTCCCGGAGGATGCAGACCAGTGCCAGGAACTTGGTGACCTCTTTCAGGTAGAGGACTGTGGTGTTGTTCAGCTTGATGATGGCCATGGACTCCTTGTCGTAGGCACTACCACTGCCGTCCACCTTCAGACTGGAATAACACACACACACACACACACACACAATATACAGTCAGTGTAAGGAAATTATTCAAATTGAAGATGTGTTTGATACAGAGACCTAACATATCAAACTTTATAACAAGACATTAAACACCTCATACATGCGTAGGATTCTATACTTGTCAGCTTGTAGGAAAGTGTTGTCAAAAGAATGACCACAAAACACACAGCTGTAAACTACACATATCTGACAGGAATTCAGTTAAAAAAAGGGGACTAACCCATAGATGCAGGAGACATCTATAACCACGTCGATCATGTCGCAGCACAGCTCATAAGACTGCATGTCCACCGGACTGCTGTCTGTGGCGATGTAGATCTTACTGACCACGTCAAACAGAAAGGCCTTCTCTATGCCCGAGTTCTGAGGACGGAAGGAGGGGAAAAATGGGAGATGAGAAGTACAGGGGAGGAAGGGCAGAGAAACGGCATCAGTGGCCATTTGGTACTCCTAAAAGCTAGCTTGGCAGAAATCTCTCAGAGCTATCTTTCAGGTCATGTCAACGGCAAAGGTTTCAAGGGTTTCCAAATGAATTATTGAGCTCCTAAGATAAAAAAAAGGACATACTTTATTTACCAATGCAAAACTGCAGTGGCTTAGCGTACATGCATTTTAACCGGGATTGAAGAGACTTCGGTGTATGGAAGGTTGGTCTTATACAACAACTATAAAAGCATTGCATGAAAGAGTCATCAGGGCTGGCGATGATGACGACGCCACACTGTGACTCACACACCAGAGACCTTTCTGCTAAGGCAGGGCTGGGAATTGCCAGGGACCTCATGGTAAAGGCTGTGGCGGTCATGAAATTTTGTCAGACAGTTATTGTCATGCAAAAGACTTCCGGTCCCGCGGTAATTGACCGTTAATTAACAGAAACACGTTTAGCATCTCCAGGCCTGCACGCAAACAAGCCGCTGATGAGCGCCTTTGGAACGTCTACATTTTAAAAAGCCGAATAAATCAATTGAAGATACACCCTCACAATGAATACATGATTTATTTTAGGCAGGTCTAAAGAAACATTATGACATGAAGAAAATGTATTTCAGAAGGACAGAATATGAGTTGGCCTCCTGAATATGAGTTGGCCTCCTGAATATGAGTTGGCCTCCTGAATATGAGTTGGCCTCCTGAATATGAGTTGGCCTCCTGAATATGAGTTGGCCTCCTGAATATGAGTTGGCCTCCTGAATATGAGTTGGCCTCCTGAATATGAGTTGGCCTCCTGAATATGAGTTGGCCTCCTGAATATGAGTTGGCCTCCTGAATATGAGTTGGCCTCCTGTATGTTATCTGGCTATGTGCCATGCCATAGGCTTGTTCATTTAGTAGACATGATATGCTCATAAGTCCAGTGCCATTATTTTATATGATTTAATACCAAGAAGAATAGAATTGAACTTAGCTGAATAAAACATAAAGGATATTTATTCCATTCCAAAGTGAGTACACATTTGAAGTGGCTATGTTGAGCGTAAAAGTGATAATTTGAAACAGGTCTAATACGCTAGATTCAGAATTATTTGGCAACTTTAGTGGTGAATGTATACAAACCTTAGAATGTCTTAGAAATCAAAACATATATAGGCTGCATGATGGCCCATTATCAAATGGGCAGGAACAGGGGATGCACTCGAATCGCAAATGGAGGTCGATTTCCCAACAGTTTTTACTGCAGTTACCCAGTGCTTCAATTTGGGAAATTGAGTGAGGAGAGGAGAGATGGAAACGCACAGTGGTGAGATATTCTGTAGCTAAAAAGGTGATGTGTCAGCCTATTGATTTGGAAAATATAAAAGAATTCCCTATTGCCAGGCTATACAAATGCACTATAAATTCTAGGCTAACTCTGTAAGCCGCCCTGCACAATCAACAAACCAACACAATAGGTCGCCTAAACCTATACGTTCTCTCCCAGACTCACGGATAGAACGTTTGGAGCGTAGCATAAGGTAACCAGTCCATCCAGTATGCATAATAATACAGTCCACACTCAAAAGGTGATTACTAGAGTACAGGCTAGAGCAATTATGTACCAAAGACACCTAAAATCTGTTTTTTTCCCTCTCCATGTTTTTCTGCCATGCGTAATATGCGGTAGGCTATGTATTGTATAACGGCAATCATTATTTTATTTCTGGGGGTTTTCGGGCTCATATGGGTGTTTTGAATGAATCATCACCTTAGAAAGCGTTGTCCACTTCGTGGTGTTAAGGCTTTGAAACAACATCCACAACGACCATGTTTCCCCACTCAGTTTCAACCTGCTGTTGAACTTCTTTCTTCAAATTGATTGATCACACTGAGGTGAGCATGATACCGTTTTGATGAAAAGTGTTTGATGTGATTTTCGATGGTATTTGCATTGATGTCAGAGTGGTTAGTTAGAGGGACAATAGAGCCCCGAGTACCAGGCCGTTAGGACCTGATGGTAGTTAGCGACTTGGATTACCGTGACTCAACGGTCACGTGGAATTTGACCACGGTCAGGACTCATGACTGCCGGTGTGGCGGTAATACGGTCACCGCAACAGCCCTACGCATGATACAATATTATCACAATACTTTGGTGCCGATACGATATGTATTGCAATTCTCACGATTCTATATGAATTGCGGTTCGATACTGGGATTTTATTGCGACTCGATGTTCCACACATATTGCTGCAGAGGGACAAGAGGGAGCCATGAGGAAACAAGTTTTTATCAGCCATAGAAATAAAAGTGCTGAAAACATTTTAAAAAAAACAGAGTTTTGGTGCAGGTACAGCCAACTAGCAGGGATAGACTTGCTGAACTTGTCCAATGACAAACAGTTTCCGTTTTCCGTTGCAAAAAGTTTTGTTATGGTGTGCACTAATGAATCCGACCCAGGTCAAATGAATGAAAGAAATGCAAAAAAATGCCTTCAAATCGAACAGAAAGAACTAAATCAAGAGGGAATTTGGTACTTACGGATATAAAGATGTTTAGAAGGTTTTCCAGTGTCGGCAGCTGTGGGATAAGCTTCTGGACCACTTTACTGAAGGCCTCGAATATTGAGTGGTCATAGATACTTGTCAAATAGAAACTGAAAGATATATCAAAGAAAGGGAAGTTAGCTATAGGTCTGCACAGGTTAGGACTGATTTGATAACTTAGTTCCTCGTGCTCTGCAGTTCAAGTAAAAACACAAAGTGAGACTGGATCATGTCACAAAACAGTAGGGAACATTAGAAAGTGAAAGCATTTCTCAGCTTTAAAACACACAACGATAAGCTATAACCTAATAATGAACACGATGCTACAATTTGGGACAGTCCAACTGCAGAAACAAAAATATTAGCAATGTATTGAAAAGCATTAAGGTAGCGTAACATTTTAAGGAATTCTATAAATAATTGTAGCGATAGTAACTTCATTGTTCCAAATAGAAAATTGGGAAAGTTTAAGGAGTGCAGTTCTACCCAACAGAACCAAAGGCCCTAGAGAAGAGAGGCTACAGACTTCACACAGAGATGGCTTTGCAGTGCAGAGAACAGAACACATCTCAACTCAACACGACATCCCTCCTCCCAGCTTCACTATAAATCCACCATTGATCCAACTGTCTGGCGTGCACCAACAGCAATCTCACCTTTCATAAAATAGGCCTACATCTCAAGAAAGGAAAAGCACACAGCCGATTGAAAGACCTAGTACTGAAAATCTGCAGAGCGTGTTTGAACCGGTTTGTCTGTTCATAAAACGACTCGCCAGGCTCAGTATCATTAATGTATGAAGGGCCTAGGCCTGTATCTGGGAAATGATCATCAGGGCATGTGATGATATCCCTATCGAAAACAACAATTTCAGCAGAGTTCAAATTTGAGGCTAAAGTTTCAACTTCAAAAGAGAAAATAGCAAACACTGAAGGCAGTATGAGCATAACGGTACATGATATATAGGCTACATGGAACCCTTCAACATAGACAGTTTGCACCATGAACACTTGCTGTGGTGTTTTTGCGTTAAGAGGCTGGGGCAGAGTATGACAACCATGCACTGGAAGTATACAAGCAAACCCTATGATCCAGGCCCACACACTGACAAGTGTGCTTGTCATTCACATGTTATTGCCCCAAATCACCGTCAAATGTTGGACCAAAACAAGGGATGTGTTTTGCCCCACATCACGGCAAATATTTTCATCCAAGTGCTGTGTAAGGCAAGTAATTTCTGAGAACCCAATCTTACAAGCCTAAATAAACTGCCCAACCTTCTTTATGCAAAGAGAGAGAGTCGTGCTATAACAGCTAGGCTGACACTAACATGAAACTACCTGAAGCTATTTTCACTGTATCAATATCAGTGGAATCGCAAGTGCGATTTGATTCAGTCAGATTCCAAAACCTATCCTACTATTTAGAAAATAAAGTGACAGAGGTCACAAGAAATGACTTGGCAGCACAGATGACTAGCTTGCTGTGAAAAAAAGATGGCTGACCAATGCTAAAACTGCTAGCATTTTAGTCAAATGCACATCAACTGAACTCCCATGAGGTCATTGCTGGTTTGAACAGTAGAAAAGAAGAATTAGGCCAATAGAATACTAACCAACAATAGCAAGGCAATAAGCTGAGAAGGCTAATTAATTTAGCGTAGCTGCTCTTTCTGTAGGTTTTCAATGCGTTTCCCTTGGCATACTGTAAACTCAAAAGGGGAGGATTAAAGGGATGGTTAGATTTTTTTTGAACTATCCCTTTAAAAGGGTGAGTGTTGTGGATCTACCTGAGGTGAAGCTTCTCTAGGCTGGCGTCTGCCAGGTCGTCGTTGGCTCTCTGGTGGATGTCCCTCTGGGTCTCGATCTTGTGGTCGTCGGAGAGGCCGTCCACTTTGTGGATGAACACCTCAAAGTTAATCTCAGGGTTGACCCTGTAGGCCCGCGACACGGTGAGGTGGAGTCTGCCCAATGCCTCCACATAGTCATCCTGGGCAGAAAGAAGACAAAAAGAAGAACACACGCACAAACAGAGATACATAGATCCTTAGAAAAGGTGGCTTAAAACAAAAAGTAGCGTACAAGTGTGCCTAAAAAGTAGACTACATGCATCTTGCTGCCTGCATGCACATTTCCATACTATCCAACACGCATAACGCAATCCCCTATGCCAAATTGCAATCCCTGACATCCTACTTGTTACAGTCCCCGTGGTGGGGGGAGTTAGACAGAATTCCTGGAGAATTAGGCAACTTTTGAGATTAAAGCAATCGAAGATTAACATAACCATCACAATGCTTCAGATTGCAAAATCTCAAAGTCCCACTGCAAAAATGACGTGTTGAGCAAGCCTGCCAATTTATTTCCCTGCGAATTCTGCATCTGCACTGAGAGATACTGAACGCTAGTGAGATATGGAGTGCCACTCTGCCTCGGTACAGTGGCTCGTACAAACACATCCTCAATTTAACTCAGCAGGAAAATCTAAATAAACTGGCAAAATGATACAGTAGGTTTGTTGGACATACAAGACTTAGGACACGTTACGTAGTTACAACCTAGTTACACCTCACAGATAATTGACAGCATTAATGGGATAATCCACCCCCAGAAATAAGAATCATGAAAGTCCTTTCAATTTGGTGAAAGCCTATGTTCTATCAGTGGGTAAAATAACAATTCCCCCCCAGTGATTTAACTTCTAAGTGGTCCTTCTGAACTCAGGAAATCGTGTAGGAAACCGTCATAGCTACATGGTTCTCGTCACTGGAGATATGGGATAAGAAACTATGACATTTCATAATGCTTTTAAAACAATTAGGCCTACCTGCACTCCAGATCGCCAAAATCAGCCAATAGATGGTATGGGCATACTTGTCTAGAACACATACATTCATTTAAATCGTCATAACAAAGTATATACTGTTTTTCGCTTAGATGTGCTCAATCTAAACCGTGAACCAAATTTGTTCAAGTCAGTTTCTGCTTCAAGTACTATATTGCAATGCGCCCTGTGTGCCTATTGGAAACGTGGGAAAAGGCCGTCGTTGCTATAGCAACATACTCTGTACTTGCTCTGGGGAGAGGCGACCTCGGTGAGAGACTCCTAAATTGATAGTGCCGTTTTGGGCAATTTTACAGCAAGCTACTTCACATGCTGATATTGACTTTGGTATTACTGTGTGTAGCTATGTTAGCTAGCTACCTAGCAAGCCCAGAGAGAGTATTGCATTGTGGGTTTTGTAGTTGACTTGCGCCGCAGATTTCCACAACAATTTTCACATTGCTACCAACCTTACAACGACAAAATGAAACATTTGTTCACAAAAAATATTGATAATAATAGGAATTAGTGGTTTAGGGTGGATTATCCCTTTAAGGTTGAGAAAAAACACCAGCAATGAGGACACGTGTCCTGTTCCGGGTTATAGGGATGTGACAAATGGACAATTTTTCTTAATATTTCAAACTGAAAAAAAAAAAAACAAATGGGGGGGGGGTCCGTTAACAAAAAAATATATATAACTGTACCTCAATTCCACCATGAAAAGTTTGCATTTCCTTCTCAAAGTGTTGCCATACAGGACTTCACTGTTGTCGCTTGCCTTTTTACGAACTGTTAACGTGATGACGTAGTGGTGGATAGTCGACTCCAAAATAATTTTTTCCTTGACTCCTTCCACGTCGACTCCCCTTTCTCAGTTTTTTTGGAACGGAGGAGGCTGATTAGTTGCCGTACCTCCGAAAATACAAACACTTGCATCTTTCATAGCGTGCTAGTGAGGGACGGAGTGAAGGGCATAATATAGGCAGGTCAGCCAACAGACAGAGTCAGAACCGTGCACTTGGCCTATCTATCGGCAATTAAAAGCGGTCTTTTGCAATGGAATGCTGCATCTCACAATTTCTGAGCTTGCAATGTGTCGCAACTTCAGTAAAGCAGGGCCTATCAATGAATAGGCTAGGATATTGAGCGAGATGCAACACTTCGCTCTCACAGTCACACACAGTATATGCACATGTGCACGGGTTCACTTCACATGCTGTTCACAGCGAGGTAGCCAGGGCACCAAAACAGCTGAGAAGTTGATCCTCGCGCTTTAACCCTCCTAGTTGTTGCGGAAACTGACCTACTATGCTGTTTACTTTCTGCATTTCAGTAAAAAATGTAATATATTGTTTTTCGGTTAGGGATTTTCTTAACGTTAAAGATCCCAATTTCGTTTAAACGTTTTAACTTCCACACCCCTAGTTCATTAGGCAACAAACAAAAGAACAGAGTGAAACAGGGAGGGACTACCTGGACAAGTACAATGAGAAACGCTCAATTTCGTATTCTGTTAAAAAGATAGACATGTAGTGACTCTGAGAACTCCTTTCAACGTGATCATTAAATTGAGATAAACTGTGGCCTACCTGATTAAATTAGCTTTGATTTAGATAATGGTTGAGATCACTTTGTTCCAGCAGTTAGGATAAAAATGTGCACCGTCTTGGGAAAATGTCTGACAATCAATTGTCTTTTGAAGCGGTGGGTCACTTAACGTTTCAACATTAGAAGCTAATTCTGTGCTGCAGAGTAGAAGTGATCTAGAATACGCTTATATCATCCACTTCTCTATAAACACAAATTAAGTTTATAAACTATACAGTTTAGTCAGTTTGAATACATTTAATTTATTTTAAAGACCATAGAACAGGTTCAGACATTACCCATGACATGAGTATTCTGTTAAAATGCTGTGGTCTGAAGGGCTTTTTCCCTTTCTAGTAATTCTATGAGATCAGACATTTGTCAATTATGTTGTTCAACATGTCAGTAAGCAAGTCAACCATTGTGTTTTTAATACACGTTTCCACTCAATCTTTTCACCTGTGCGTCAATGACGAATATCAAAGCCCCCGTGCCTCTGAAAATCATCTCGTAGTCAAAGGTAGGGTCGAAGAAGTCCACTTGACCCGGGAAGTCCCAGATCTGGAAGTTGACAAACGAGCTACTTGAGATGTCGTCCTTGTAGATCTTGTTGGTGCTCTCCAGGAACAAGGTCTCGTTGGGAGACATTTTGTGGAATACCACCTGAAACAGGAAATTAGACATCGTGATGTTAAGCCAAAATGACCACACCTAGACCTACTGCTTCCTTCTCAAAATATCAAAGAGAGACAGTCCATTTTGAGAGTTTGTTATTCCGTCACGTACCTAGGGTCACTACTACCAGAGGAAAAGCCAAAGCACATGTTTCTGGACTAGCAAGAGGCTAAAGGGAAGAAAGTTCTCGTCGGCTCAGCACTTAGGGTCGTGGATTTAGATGTGCCTTCAACAACAGTGTAGCACTGCACAACTATAGTCTACGAATTAAAATATATGAGAAGAACACAAATAAGCCATGTAACTAAATAGTTTGGCGCCGTTAAAAAGACATGCTCCGGTACTTTGATGACTAAAAGTATTTTATTTAAACCTCCCACCTTGGGCTCGATGTGTCAATGTGTAGTTCATACATGCATAATCTATGAGCAGAATTACTTATTTACCTCAATTAGCCACAAAATCCTTAGTTTGAAAGCAACGGTTTTATTGAAGCTGTGTCTACTACTGAAGCAGAAATACTTTTAGATTCATTTCAGGTTACAGGATTTCTTCCTCCCTGTATCAAATGGGTGAGGGCATTGCCCCCAATATCTTAGTGAGAACACCAAAATGTCTGCTACAAAACAACTACATCTATGATAAATCATCTAAAACTGGCAAACAGGGATGAGTCAAGTTATATGGTGCATCTAGAATGAATTGCATTTTCCTGGAAAGAGCATACTTATTGCACCATATTAGTGATATGACTTGCAAAATGTGTGGCTGTATCTGTGCTGTCATGAGTGAGGTGGTTTAGCAATATAATGTTGATTGAGAGTGTCTGCCCAGATTTGGGAGCGCCAGAGAAGGGATTTTAGACAGACAGTCACATGCCCAATCCATACAGGTGATGACACCGCGCACATACACGAGTGCTGAGCAAGAAACATGCTTTCACCTGATAAATGATTAACAAGTTACCTAGAAAATGTTTATTTTACATAAATACGGTTGAATTAATTGTGTATTGTTTGCACTCGTCAGCGGAACCAACTAGCTAGCTCAGAAAGCTAACATCAATTGAAATAGTTGGCTGAACCTTCCTAGAAACAGTGGTGGAAAAGGTACCCAATTGTGATACCTGAGTAAAAGTAGATACCTTAATAGAAAATTACTCAACTAAACGTTAAAAGTGAACGTCTAAAAGTATTTTCTTTTAAATATACTTATGTAAAAAAAGTAAATGCAATTGCTAAAATATACTTAAGTATTGAAAGTAAAAATAATTTCAAATTCCCTATATTAAAACAAACCAGACGGCACCATTTTTTTTATTTAAGGATAGCACACGCCAACACTCAGACAACATTTACCAACGAAGCATTTGTGTTTAGTGAGTCCGCCAGATCAGATGCAATAGGGATGAAAAAGGATGTTCACTTGGGTAAGTGTGTGTGAATTGGACCATTTTCCTGGCTTGCTAGCCATGCAAAATGTAACGAGTACTATTGGGTGTTATGGAAAATGTAACGTTACCGAGTAAAAAGTACATTCATGTTCTTTAGGAATGTAGTGAAGTAAAAGTAATCCAAAATATAAATTGTGAAGTACAGATACCACAAAAAACTACTTTAGAAACCAAGTATTTTTACACCACTGCCTAGAAAGAATGTAACACCACGGAGTTTAAACCAGACCATCTCTGTAGATGCTAGCCATACTAACGTGTTTGCTTGCTTGTCATGTAGCAGTAACTTGCTATCCAGACCAGGATGACAACTGGTCTTTGACATAGAAGTAAGGTCTGACGTTCAGAGTGGATGCATGTTACTATATTAACCTCAGGAATGTTTAGAAGTTGTGGCAATGATAGCTATAGTTACTGATTAAACTAAAATAAGGCGTTATGTAAAGACCGATGAATCATGTCCGCCGAGATCGTTCCTACCTTCTGTATTGACGACTTGCCACTTCTTCGCAAACCCATCAACAGAATTCTAGGTTTGCTGTCAGATGGAGTTGGGCTATCCTCGATGTCGGCCTCCTCTTCTCCATAGCCAAAATCTTTGGGAAACGAGTCCGCTACCCCGTAGCTGTCTGCCAGCGGTTCCACTTCGTACTGAATCGACATTTTGACCCGACGACGCTCGCTTCCCCCAATCCCCCCCTCACCCTATTAGTTTTACGCAGTCCTGCTTTTACCGACAAATCCTTCCACACCGCCGATAAAACGTAAAATACAGTTTAAATGCATCAATAATGCCAATGTTACTTGCAAATCCAGAGTGTGTTGTAATATTCTCCTTTAGATCTTCGGGTCCCCTATGTTTCCCTTTCGCCGAAAACCCTGCTCTTCAACCACCTCCGAATCTAATTGGACGATGTACATAGGATGCGAATAATAGTTGGTTAACCAGGGTGTCAATCTGTCGAGACTGGTTGTTCCCTTGTCAGATGTTTTGCAGTCAGCTGACCAAGAAGGCTAGTGCCAGAGAGGACGAAACAAAGCGAGAGGGTCCACTCCCTTCAAAATCTGTCCCTGCGGGAATACAGCGATAAGTAGACCGAACTTAATTTATACCTCAAATGAGACCGATAAGCAGGCCGTATGTCTTCCCGCTAGTTAGTGCGGAGACAAGAGCATCTCGTCGTTATATACAGTATCTCTGCTAGTGCACATGCTTGTTTTGTGACCTTTCAGCTGGAGTTATTTTGGCTGGAGATGTATAGTTTTGACTGATTTATTTTGTTTTGACTAAGGGGGGTCAACTCACGATGGACGTATCCCTTTGATTCATAGTAAAATTATACAATCGATGTCATTCCAGTATTGTTTTCCATCTGTGGAATGAATCCACATTCAATCAAAATATAAAGTGTAAAACTGTCTGTGAAGTCTACAAAATCACCAGCAGAGGGCAGAAAAAGACCGTACAGAAAGTATTTCAATAAACTACACTGCGCATGCTCTAAGCACGAGCGTGCTTGTATTGAATTCACGGCTACCAGGGAAACTTGCTCGTTGTTGCAGGCTGTGAGAGTCGTCAGTTAGCAGTAAAGCCAAGGTTTAACGTCAACTTCATAATGGCACACTACAGAGTAAGTGGACTGCATATCATGTTTTACATTGGCGTGAGTAACGATACAAAAATGGCATGGTTTCAACAACCAGGAGAGCTTAGTTTTCTCCAGATGTAACAGCGCGTTACACACTTGCTAGTTAGCTGGATAGGTAGAGGAGTCAACTATATGGTGAAGGACATTTCTGATAAACTTCACCAACTGAGTGGAGCCGAGACCAGGCTTTGTGGAATGTAGTCCCAACTACATCGATTCGCTCAAGGTCAATTACTTTAAAAATGTAAATTATGAAACGGCCACATTGTACCTATGTTTGTCCTCTGTAGTTGCGTGCCCTTTGTTTGCTGAAATCATACTTTTTCAATAAACTGTAATCTAATACCACAGGTATAATCAGTTTCCAAACCCAGGCGCAACATCGCGAGACTTCCGAGAAAGCTTGCGAAGCAGACTAGGCCGGGGTTTGGTGTTTGAGAAATCAATTAGATAAGTGAAAAGGTTTCCCTTAGTTGTTAATTTTCATAATCTGAATGCACAACCTGGATTCGAGCCAATGTCTTAAGTAGTTGAACATGTTATTACTCTAATTTCGTGAAAGTTACAAACTGACACGTTTGAGTTTGTCAAACAACTTTATATCGAAGGAGTACCTTTTGGTTTGACGGATTGCACATGCGCAGTTCAGTGCGAGACGACCGTTCGACCCGATGACGCGTTTCTACGCATGAGCCTCGCTAACCAACGTCTCCATGAAGTCGCCTACCTTGTGATGGGTTCTTCTATTGACGAAGCAGTTTTAGTTTATCTTCATATTGATACCACCACCGACTGTTTCCTTGTTGATATTAAATTGGCACATGCGCATTTGCGATTAGTTGCCATTTTAGAGCGGTGAGCAAAGTCGGTGGTTGTATATGATTAACGTCTATTGAAAAGTGTGGATTTCAGCAAAAAAAAAGGCACGCAAACATGGGTACAAGTTTTATCATTTAAAGTATTGACCTTGGGCGAATCGATGTAGTCTGAGCTAGATTCCACAAAGCCTGGTCTCGGCTACACTCAGGTGAAGTTCATCAGAAACAAACTTCACCATGGAGTTTAGTCCGTTACTGGCTGGCTAGCTAAACCTGTAGCTAGTTCGTTTATTACCAAGGTACAATACTCAATTTGGATGACTTTTTCCCCCCCCAATACACTGTAAGAAAGGCTGTAATCTTTTTTGCAATCGTTCTAGTCCCAATAAGCTATAATTAGATTCCTTGATGGAATAAGGTGAAAGCCATGTGGTGGAGCCCTTGCTTCCACCTGTCCAATTCTGTTTTATTAACAGTGATTACATCAAGGGAGGTATGAATGCACAGGGCCTTGTTCCTTCCCTTTCTTGGGCAAAATGGTGGCAGCAAACATCACGCAGCATGATGGATGAACTAGCTAATTACTGAACCCTGAATAAATTGGAAGTATCATTTGTCTCAATCCCAATGTGTCCACAGGCTTCAGAGTCCAAACGAGAGCATTTTCGGAGATACCTGGAGAAGGCTGGTGTCCTTGACAGCCTCACCAGTGGTGTGTTTATTTCTAACATTTCATGAACTTTAATTGTTACTTATTTGACCTATGCAAATTATGAAAACGGCTTGTGCCTTTCCTTATTGCAGTGCTGGTGGCATTGTATGAAGAGACGGAGAAACCCAACAATGCCCTTGAGTATCCTTTTAAAAATGTTTTCTGTTTTTCTAATGAATATTTCCTACATAATGTAGACATGCATAGCTATGTTTTTGGAAGGCTATGAAACGTCAGAGACCCCTCCTCCCATTCAGAATCTGACCTTTCTGTTGCCTTTAGGTTCTAGCAACCTGAGGTGCTCACACAGACAGAACAAGTGTAGACTCTCACAGATCGCGATGGGATGCTTTTCTAAAATATTAAAATGACACACTTTCAATGACAACGAGGTTGAGAATGAATTTAATTTCTTTAACAAGATCCAGTTTCCTCAAGCAGCACTTGGGTGTGGCTGGCCAGGAGTCTGCAGACACTGAGGCACTCCAGCAGGAGCTGAGAGACATGAGGCAGAGGTGTGAGCTGCTGGCCGAGGAAAACAAAGACCTCAAGAACAGGGTAGGCCTGCCTATGATTATTTTTCATTGAGTATGTTGATCTATACATGATGGGCTTGAACTTTTCATAACTAATTCATCGAATCTCTGTGTTTACACATTTCCTTAGCTTCAGCGCTATGAGCCTACGCAAGAGGATGGCGCTGCCGAATAAAAAGTGACTCGGCTTTATTGAAGTCATTTTGTTAGAAACTACAATTTTTATGGCAAGCCAAAACCAACAACGGGAGGCAAGGGAGTTTATGCACCTCTGTTCTTTTTATTTTCTTTATACTATGTTTAAATATTTAACTTATTTTGTATATTTGATATATTGAAATATAATAGCTTTTGTCCCTTATGATTGTCTCCTCCCTCTCATAAAAGCGAACCCCCTTTTTCTGCTTTCAGTGTACTTCATCCTACTGCACCCCAATGCTTTGTCTCTAGTAAACAAACGGTAACATAATGGTTTTTTCCTTTTTAATCACATTCACATTTGTTACAATATAGAAATCTTACATCATGATATCACTTTTTTACTGTGTGCGCAGAGGCTCTGCTGGCGTTACTTGAAATGCATAAGAAACTGAAATACCCCACAACCCTTAACAGAAAAGCTGTGCCTAAAAGAACGTGGAGACAAGTTCATCAACAGGGCCATTGTAACCGTCATACATGGTTTTACGATGATAGTATGGACATAGTTAATGCAAAATAAAAATCTAGATGGAAGCTTTTATAAGTATGAAATTAGGTCTTTCATGCAATATACATTATTTAGACTATGTACTCTATTTCCAGTGGTCAATAAGCTGCTTTGGCTGCGTTTAGACAGGCAACCCAATTCTGATATTTTTCCACTAATTGGTCTTTTGCCCAATCAGATCTTTCTCAGAGCTGATTTGATTGTTCAAAAGACCAATTAATGAAACAAAATTCTGAATTGGGCTGCCTGTCTAAACGCAGTTCTAGCACTAGGACATATTTTCATTGTTCAGAGAGAAACTATGGTGTTTAAAATGGACCGAAACACACAAAGCATTCAACGGTGTCACTGCTGTGTGATCTGTACTGTTGTTTTTTTCCTGTCTTAGCCACAACAGTTTCAAAAGCAGGTCAATATTCCCAATAGCAAATCCCCACACCCAATGTTTGATCTATGTCGTACGTCATCGCAAAGTATGACAGAGGCTTTGAAGCTGGTGAATACAAAAATAAACTACCATGTAGAGGAGATCAACAGTACAGAAACAAAGATGTGCCATCTTCTAAAACAGATCTATCCATTTTACTGGACTACTGCAACAGATCCACTTCCGAAGCAGTTCGCACAATGTCACAACTCGTGTCATGTTCTTCTGATCCTTGTTTGAACTGAAGTTTTTTTGTCTGACGAGGGATAAAAGATAAGGTTTTACTCTTAGTATTCAAACTTGTAAATCTGTGGGGGCTCGCCTACTGCTTGCGTTGCTTGTGGATGATGGTCGGCGATTGGAAGAGGGTGGTCTGGGACTATGCTGTGACCCTGAACTTGAGTCCTCCAGTGAGTCTGGGGTGGAGGGACGCATTTTGGGTTCCGATTTTGATGCAGTCCGGGCTTGGTACCCACCACTGGCCTTAGCACCCCCATAAGAATCTGTGTCTGAGCTTTTGCCCTCCACCACTGTGGAACAATTTGAGGGAGCGTTGACCCTCCATGTTTTCCTTCCGGCACCTACTAGCAATGTCGGGCAGGAGGAAGCGTGAGATGCGTCCCTTCGGCGCATGGGAGAGTCTGCAGACTCCTCTGGCTCCTCCTGCTTTGGCGGGGTCACTGAGTCGCAGGGCGGTGAGCGGCTGTCACTGCTGGTGTTATTGGAGTTGGAGTTGTGCTCTGTCGGGCTATGTGCAGCATTTTTTAGTTCTTCCACGCTCTGTTTACCAGCCAGTTCACCCTGAACAGGGAGGAAGGCAGATGGGTTGATAAGGGAGGGGTAGGTGTGACCGTCCTGGGCCCGCTCCAGTAGGAGGTTGTAGCCACTGGGCGCGGAGGCCATGGTGGGCTTGCAGCCTGAGGAAGCAATGCATGTCTGATGCACCACGGAGTCTTTCTTGGTTTTGCTGGAATAGAAGTCGTCAAGCTCGTCTTGCAAGTGTGGATAGTAGTCCAGGATGCCCTTCTTGACCTTCTTGTAGCCCAGGTGCATGATCTCCAAGATGTTTAGGAAGAGGGAGACTACAGCGATGCATTGCATAAAGACCATGAAGACACTCTTCTCTGTGGGCCGGGAGACGAAGCAGTCCACCGCGTTGGGGCAAGGCTCACGCTCGCACTTGAAGAGAGGGGAGAGCTGGAAGCCATAGAGGATGTACTGGCCCGTTATAAAGCCTACCTCCACGGCGGAGCGGGTAATGATGTGGGCCACGTAGGTACGCAGCAGGGACCCCGACAGCGGAGCCTTGTTGAGCTTGCCTTGCTCCAGCTGCCTCACCTCTCGCTCAATTGTTTTCCGAGCCGCCACCATCTCCACGTCCACCAGCTCCAGCTCGCGACGCAGCAGGACCTTCTTTTTCTGCCGCTCCTTCTCCAGGGCTCGGAGGCGGTAAAGAGCATGTCCCATGTACACCAGCGAGGGCGATGAGACAAAGATGACCTGAAGGACCCAGAAGCGGATGAGGGAGATGGGGAAAGCCAGGTCGTAGCAGACGTTCCGGCACCCGGGCTGCTCCGTGTTGCAGATGAAGTCGGCCTGCTCATCGTTCCACACGTCCTCGGCCGCCACACCCAGCACCAGCATGCGGAAGATGAATAGGATGGTGAGCCAGATCTTTCCCACCATAGTGGAGTGGATATGCACCTCCTCCAATATCCCCCCTAGAAAATTCCAATCCCCCATCTTTACACGGGCATCGGTGTGTCTGTCAGTAGGAGGCAATGCAGGGGCGGAGAGAGGATGGAGTCAATTTTATCATTTCGTCATGTTAAAGAGGCTATATGGAACTTTTGCCTTTTGGGATGGCTCTTGAGCCTAAGGTCCCTCAATGGACAGACATATTGCTCAGAAATTCTAATTGGACATAAAGGGACATTCCTCCCTAATAATGAGCAAAAGCATTTAGGGTTTACCTAAAACCAAGGATTTTTTGTTGTGAAATAAGACGTATTCATATTAATATCTATATATAAACCATACAGCCAACTTTCAAGCCACAATTTGGTATTTAACAATTGGCAACTAAATTCCTTACACAAGTATTTTCAACAATACATAGTAAAATGTAAATGTTATTTTCTATGCAGTTTGTTTTAAAATCTGTATTTCATTAACAAATACTCTATGAAAAATATATTATTCCACAGACTATTTTAATCCCATAAAGGTTGCTTTACCAATTAAAATAAATATAATTTAAAACTAAACATGGTTAAGTCATTGACGTACAAATAATGAATTGCAACATACCTTTATCAGGGGAAAAAAGGAAATGTACATCGAAGACAGATTCTAAATTTATCATGAATATGGAGCATCACATATTTGTAAAGCAAATATCAAAATGTACGAATTAGCAAGCAGTCGGTTAGCATCATGTTAATTATTTTCCTCTCTTGCTCCTTTCATTAGTCCTGTTTTACCGAAAATAAAGGCATTCCCCTCGGTGATTTAACTTATAAACAATGAGAGAAATCAATGAGAGTCATTTCCATTTACCTTGCAGCAGCATGGACAGACTGCCGGTGATTTAAATCCCTGCGGGTCATCCAGCCGCGATGAGGCCACAAAAAAAGCTTTAAAAAAAATCGTTTGTGCCCCCTCCACATCTGTCGATGCGCATCACCTGAACTTCTGTGACCCGAATGTTACCAGGATTGCCAGTGCCAGCAATAGGGACAGTACACTACGTACGACTGAACAGTTGAGACAGCTGCCAGTGCCAGATTCTGGTCAGTCAGCGAGATGATAAAATCAATAATCAGAGTTCTACCAATACAGTACAAGATAAATCATAGCCACACAGCAATTGTTTCAGCCTATTCATGCTTGACATTTATTGATTCAGGGTTATAGGTTAGTTAAGTAATATGTCCTTAATTAAAAAAAAAAGAAAGAAAGTGGAATTAGTCCCCAAAAAGTACTTGGTTAAAAAGATATTTGGCTTCTCCTAAAGGACTAGCTGAACTAAATTTGAACAGTCTAGTATGGCTTGAATGTATAGCCAGGAATCAAAGAGCGAAGCATGGAAAGTTGTTGTACTGGACAGATGGCTTACTTATTAGGTTCACTCTTGTCTGTCTGAAGACTCTATAGGCTGTTGTTGGAGACTCCATAGCCCCCGTGAGAGATGTTTGGTGCAGTTAATCTGATGTTTGATGATCACTGTATATATAGGCAATGTGATGGGAGTTTCTTTTGAAATCAGTTTCTGGTTCTGGTATCCCCCAAACAAAACGCTATGGCACACTGTGCCACAACTCTTTCAGATCTATCGTTTTTTTTTTCTCTTGTAATGCAATCAATAGGTCATGTCCTGATTTCATACTCTGGTGCTTCCCCTCTGTAATTAAGTTGTTTCTGGCAGTTGACAATATTTTTATCCATTTACAAGAAATCAATTACTCTGGCTTGTGGCAATTGAAGTCAGTCAATTCAGGAAGTGATATGAATTGAAAAATCCAAACATTTTACAACTTTTGATATAAATAGCTTCTCCTCTTCAGAAAATAGATTCCCCTTTTCAATAATTCAATTGGAATTTCAGTTTACTTCTAAATTGACTGCCTCAATTCGAATTGAGCTCAAACCTGCTTACCACCGATGTTAAGGGTACAGTTGAAGTTTACATACACTTAGGTTGGAGTCATTAAAACTCGTTCAACCACTCCACAAATGTCTTGTTAACAAACTATAGTTTTGGCAAGTCGGTTAGGACATCTACTTTGTGCATGACACAAGTAATTTTTCCAACAATTGTTTACAGAGAGATTATTTCACTTAATTCACTGTATCACAATTCCAGTGGGTCAGAAGTTAACATACACTAAGTTGACTGTGCCTTTAAACCGCTTGGAAAATTCCAGAAAATGATGTCATGGCTTTAGAAGCTTCGATTAGGCTAATTGACATAATTTGAATCAATTGGAGGTGTACCTGTGGATGTATTTCAAGGGCCTACCTTCAAACTCAGTGCCTCTTTGCTTGACATCATGGGAAAATCATAGAAATCAGCCAAGACCTCAGAAAAAATTTGTAGACCTCCACAAGTCTGGTTCATCATTGGGAGCAATTTCAAAGGCCTGAAGGTACCACGTTAATCTGTACAAACAATAGTACGCAAATATAAACACCATGGGACCACACAGCCGTCATACCACTCGGGAAGGAGACGTGTTCTGTCTCCTAGATATGAACATACTTTGGTGCGAAAAGTGCGAATAAATCCCAGAACAACAGCAAAGGACCTTGTGAAGATGCTGGAGGAAACAGGTACAAAAGTATCTACGTATATCCACAGTAAAACGAGTCCTATATCAACATAACCTGAAAGGCCGCTCAGCAAGGAAGAAGCCACTGCTCCAAAACCGCCATAAAAAAGCCAGACTACGGTTTGCAACTGCACATGGGGACAAAGATCGTACTTTTTGGAGAAATGTCCTCTGGTCTGATGAAACAAAAATAAAACTGTTGACCATAATGACCATTGTTATGTTTGGAGGAAAAAGGGGGAGGCTTGCAAGCCGAAGAACACCATCCCAACCGTGAAGCACGGGGGTGGCAGCATCATGTTGTGGGGGTGCTTTGCTGCAGGAGGGACTGGTGAACTTCAAAAAATAGATGGCATCATGAGGCAGGAAAATTATGTGGATATTTTGAAGCAACAAGACATCTGTCACAAAGTTAAAGCTTGGTCGCAAATGGGTCATCCAAATGGACAATGACCCCAAGAATACTTCCAAAGTTGTGGCAAAATGGCTTAAGGACAACAAAGTCAAGGTATTGGAGTGGCCATCACAAAGCCCTGATCTCAATCCTATAGAAAATTTGTGGGCAGAACTGAAAAAGCTTGTGCGCGCAAGGAGGCCTACAAACCTGACTCAGTTACACCAGCTCTGTTAGGAGGAATGGGACAAAATTCACCCAATTTATTGTGGGAAGCTTGTGGAAGGCTACCCAAAACGTTTAACCCAAGTTAAACAATTTAAAGGCAATGCTACCAAATACTAATTGAGTGTATGTAAACTTCCAACCTACTGGGAATGTGATGAAAGAAATAAAAGCTGAAATAAATAATTCTCTCTACTATTATTATGACTTTTCACATTCTTAAAATAAAGTGGTGATCCTAACAGACCTAAGACCGGGAATTTTTACTAGGATTAAATTTCAGGAATTGTGAAAAACGGAGTTTAAATGTATTTGGTTAAGGTATATGTAAACTTCAGACTTCAACTGTATATTCAAAACTTGCAATCATTTTTTTTTGTCCGGGAGTTGGCATAATCTGGGTCCTGTAACTCGACCCGAAAACAGTTCTAAAACAGTGTTTATAAAGCAGTTACAAATTGAAATGCAGTTATGATCATTGTACGTATTAGCCTACATATAGTCTCATGTCATGATCAGAAAACACAACTTTCTTTGTGGTTTTCCTTTAACCAGATCGTTCTATCATTATTTCCAAAGGAATAGATGTCAATGAGATTTTGATAATCGACTTTGGTCAATGCACAGTGCAGTTACATGTTGGCCTACAGTGGGTCTGTTATTTTGTATATCAACAAGTAGACTAACATAAATAGGAGTTGGCCAATCTGTGTGATGTGCAATTGATGTCTATTAGGGATGGGTGTGAGTACTCGATACAAGGTTTATATTCTATTACTAATAATCAAATTCCTGTACATTAAATTTACAAATGTAACTATACTGAACAAAAATATAAATGCAACATGTTAAGTGTTGGTCCTATGTTTCATGAGCTGAAATAAAATATCTCCAAGTTTCCGTACGCACAAAAAGCTTATTTCTCTCACATTTTGTGCACACATTTTTTTACATCCTTGTTTGTGAGCATTTCTCCTTTGCCAAGATAATCCATCCACCTGACAGGTGTGGCATATCAAGAAACCCGTGTGGCTCAGTTGGTAGAGCATGGTGTTTGCAACGCCAGGGATGTGGGTTCGATTCCCACGGGGGACCAGTAGGAAATAAATAAATAAATGTATGAAATGTATGCATTCACTACTGTAAGTCACTCTGGATAAGAGCGTCAGCTAAATGACTAAAATGTAAAATGAAACCGATTAAACAGCATGAGGTGCACCTTGTGCTGGGGACAATAAAAGGCAGCTCTAAAATATGCAGTTTTGTCACACAACACAATGCCACAGATGTCTCAAGTTTTGGCATGCTGACAGCAGGACTGTCCACCAGAGCTGTTGACAGAGAATTTGATGTTCATTTCTCTAAAATAAGCTGCCTCAACTTTGCATTAGAGAATTTGGCATTACGTCCAACCAGCCTCACAACTGCAGACCACTTGTAACCACGCCAGCCTAGGATCCCCACATCTGGCTTCTTCATCTACGGGATTGTTACCGATACCAGCCACCCGGAAAGCTGATGAAATTGAGGAGTATTTACATTTGTAATAAAGCCCTTTTGTGGGGAAAAACCCATTCTGATTGGCAGGGCCTGCCTCCCATTTTTGTTCAGTATATTTAGCAGGTTAAATGTATGCACACTGCCACAATTTCAAACTCTGTTTATAGTTTGTGGTGTATCAAGTGCAGTGAAAATATATTACGTTTTGTTTTCAGAACAACCAGTAATTGGAACAACCAATAGCATACAGGATTTTTTTCCCCTTCAAACCGGTTTCATTTCAAACTAATATGGCGTACTCAAAATCATTCATCAGAGTACTCAAACACAGACATTCTTTCAAATGCTATCCCTACTGTCTCAAACACTTTCTAGCTTTCCAAAGCACCTGCCATTCATTCATGTTCAATTTGGCAGAATAATCAATTACATTTACCTACTGGCCCAAATCCAAACATTTTCTACTAGTATCTCCCCATGATGAGTAAACCAAATTGTCATGCTCTAACTAATGACCTGCACACAGGGAAAATGTGGAAATATTGGTTCTCTGTACGAAACCTTAACCCCAAATCCTGGGTGGATTATTGCTGGGTAGACGGTGCACCAGTCTGGTTCTGCTTTACTCTACTTTAATACAGGAGCTAACGTTGTTCAATCCCAAACAGTCTGGTACCCAATATAGACTGACTATACCATTCACCTGAGAACACTGTGTACTGCCCTGAAATGGTCTCTCTTTAGAATACAAGTCAAATCATTTGGCAACACTAGGGGGATTGATTCCCTTCCCAAATTAGTCTGATTCAAACACATTTATAGTCAGGGATTCACATTAGGTAAACCTTGTTTTAGGATTTTATTTAGCCTATATTCAATCAGTTTGGTGAATTTAAGAACCAATATTTATTTGCAATGACAACTTGGCCATTACTAATTTATCAGTACTTTCTGAAGCTTCATTACCCCTCTTACCCAATGGCTTAAGTGTCCACAAAGCAAACAAGCAAGCACTAACTAGCACACAATTAAATAAATGGCACTGTATTGATGTTCCGAGTCTGGAACTATGGAATGTTCCACATAAACTGGCTAGAGTGGTGGCTGTCATTGGGGTACGATCAATTGTCTTTTTTTGACGCCACTGTCAGCTAATGAGAGCCATAGAAGCGAGGCTGCCTGGCACCCTGGTTCAGGTCAGACATCAGCCAAGCAAATATCCTGCTCCATACCCATTCACTAACCCCCATGTCTGGCTTGCTGAAGGCCTAATGAATTAAGATTGTTTTGCCAAGATTCATGTATTAGTCATATAACACCAAATAGAGTTTACACAACAACAAAAACTCATAATCTAATAATTTTCAGAGATTGGATTATGCATGGCTTTGTCAACACACAGATCTAAGATTTTGGAAATGTAGGTAAAATATTTATTTAATGTAAAAGTAATGAAAAGATACAATATCAAGTCTGGTGATTTTTTAAAAAAGAGCTTCAAATACAAAATATAAAAGTTATTTACAATTGGAATGTTAGGCCATCTACCTAAGATTTACTTAGAAAGTACATGGTAAAGTTGTAATTACATAATTAAATACCTAAAGTATGTATTGGTTTCTTAAGAGATTTGTTGAACCACCATTTGGTTTCAGATACCAACTAACAAATATCACCACAAATAAGTTTAGGAAAAACATTTGAAGATATCTTCAATAAAAATATGCCATCCAGATGGCCTTAAGTTGAGGCCTTTTCATTTTACTAAAAGGTTATGTAAACTAATACAGACTGGCACAATTGAAATGATATTGAAAATGCCTAATATACAATGGAAAGTGCTGCCCTCTACTGTTCCACTGTTCCACTGTACACAAACATCCTAAAACACCCAATGGACTAACAGACTGACTGATGAACAACAAACTGCTGGCAAGTAGTAAAAGCTGAAGAGAAACACAAATTAAAAACATGCGTTCAATAAATTATCATTGAAAGAGGCTTAGCCAAGGATGTGTGAGCAGATTTACATTGATATGTACTATTGGCAGACAGCATCTCATCCTGTCAACAGGGAAGTGAAACAATAACCTGGCATTGGGCCATTGTCATGGCTTGTTTATGAATTGACACTCCAGTCACCAACAGATGACACACTGCTCCCGATGGCTTGAAAAATACACAAAAAGACACACTTGTAGGCTAATCTAAAACTTGGAGGAAAGGACCTGCTTGGGGAAATAATGTCCTACCTCACTGACCAATCAGGAAAAACATCATATGAAAAAAATACCTGTAACACCAACAAACTGAGATATATTGAGTTCAGCACAAAACCTAGAGATCATTATCAACATCACAAAAAAAAACATGTAAAAAAGAGAATTTGTGCTGTGTGTAAAACTACACTTCAGCAACAGAGGGTCCCTCTTTCCATTTAAATCTCTTCTCTCCTGCAGTAGAGGTTTACATTTTTTGGATAACCTTCCAAGTCCCTGAAATGCCCTATTTCCGTTATTCAAAATGCATTCATTCGTGTAGTGTGAAATTATGCAGGGGAAAGGAAGATGTTGAAGAGCACAGCGAACAAGAGGAAGACTACGTAGCCGACTATGCAGAGCCAGAAGCGCGGGTCCTTCAGGAGCTTCTGGTTGTAGGCGCTGAAGAACACGTAGCCAATGGTCATCCCAGCCACCCCTCCTCCGATGTGCGCCACAAACGAGACCTGAGGGAGACCAGGGAGGAGTCTTACTTCAGTCGCGGTTTCCCTTCAAACCAACAAAAGACATGCTGTGCTACAGCCTTACAATTAGTACCCTCTGCCCTGTCACTATGGTTAGTATGCAAAGGGTGGACAGCCAGTAAAACTAGCAGGACCAGTTTAAAAGCAGCCAGTGAATGTGGAACTGCACTTCTCACAAAGACCAAGAAAACAGGAAATAAATGCAAGATGAGAGGGGGGAAGCAGGTGATAGATTAGTAGCCAATAGGCCAGTCAGTTAGGCTGCTGGAAAGACAAACAGCTGCAACTC